>NW_027522390.1:0-185389 GCF_052094955.1 Ictidomys tridecemlineatus | reverse complement strand
TGTCTGCAACATTTCTTCTGCACCCCAGTCTGCAACGTGTGCTCTGTGTAACAGTCCTTCTACAGCCAAGTCTCCACCTCTGCTATCTGCAACGATCTTTCTGTACCTCAGTCTTAAACCTCTGCTCTCTGCAAAAATCCTTCTGTACCCCAGTCTCCAACCTCTTTCTCTGTAACAGACCTTCTCCACCTCAGTCTTCAACCTCTGCTCTCTGCAAGAGTCTTTCTGCACCCCAGTCTCCAACATCTACTCTCTGCAACGATCCTTCTGTACCTCAGCCTCCAACCTCTGCTCTCTGAAAAAATCCTTCTGCACCCCAGTTTCCAAAATCTACTCTGTGTAATATTCCTTCTCAACGCCAGTCTTCAACCTCTGCTTTCTGCAACGGTCCTGCTGCACCCCAGTCTCAAACCTCTGTACTCTTCAACATTTCTTCTGCTTCCCAGTCTCCAAACTCTGATATTTATAACAGTTCTTATGCAACCCAGTCTCCAACCTCTGCTCTCTGCAACAGTTTTTCTGCACCTCAGTCTCCAAACTTTGCTTGCTGTAAGATGCTTCTGCACCCCAGTCTCACAACTCTGCCCTCTGTATCAGTCCTTCTGGACCCCAGTCTCCAATCACTGCTCTCTGCAACAGTCCTTCTGCACCCCAGTCTACAACCTCTGCTCTCTCTAATAGTCCTTCTGCACCCCAGTCTACAACCTCTGCTCTCTGTAATAGTCCTTCTGTGCCCCAGTCTCCAACCTCTGCTCTCTGCAACGATCCCTCTGCACCCCAGTCTTTAACATCTGCTTGCTGCAACAGTCCTTGTGCACCCCAATATCCAACATCTGCTCTCTTCAACAGTTCTTCTGTACCTAAGTCTGAAAACTTGCTCTCTGCAATAATCGTTCTGCACCCGAGTCTCCAACCTCTTCCCTCTGTAACAGTCCTTCTGTACCTCAGTCTCCAACTTCTGCTCTGTATCAGTCCTGCACCCCTGTCTCCCACATCTGCTCTCTTTAACTGTCCTTCTTCACCTCATTCTTCAACCTCTGCTCCGTGTAACAGTCCTTCTGCATCTCAGTCTGGAAACTCTGCTGACTGCAAGGATCCTTCTTTACCCCAGTCTCCAAACTCTGTTCTCTGCAACGATCCTTCTGAAACTCAGTCTTCAACCTCTGGTCTCTGAAAGATCTTTCTACACCCCAGTTTCAAAAATCTGCTCTCTGTAATATTCCTTATCTATGCCAGTCTCCAACCTCTGCTTTCTGCAATGGTCCTGCTGCACCCCAGTCTCCTACCTCTGTACTCCGCAACAATCCTTCTGCTCCCAGTCTCCAAACTCTGCTCTCTGTAATAGTCCTTCTTTACCACAGTCTCCAAACTCTGCACTTTGTAAAGGTCCTTTTACACGCCACTGTCCAACAGCTGCTTTCATTATCCGTCCATCTGAACCTCAGTCTCCAACCTCTGCTCTCTGCAAAAGTCTTTCTGTAACCCATTCTCCAAATTCCACTCCCTGCAACAGTCCTTCTGAACAACAGTCTCCAACATCTGCTCTCTGAAAAAGTCCTTGTGTACCCTAGTCTCCAACCTCAGCTCTCTGCAACAGTCCTTCTGTACTTCAGTCTCCAACATCTACTCTCTGCAACAGTCCTTTTGCACCTCAGTCTGAAACCTCTGCTCCTTGTAAGATCCTATTAAACCCAGTCTAAAAAACCCTGCTCTCTGTAAAAGTTCTTCTGCACCCCAGTCTCAGAACTCTGCTCTCTGTAACAGGCCTTCTTCACCTCAGTCTCCAACCTCTGCTCTCTGTAGCAGTTGTTCTGCACCCAAGTCTCCAACTTCTGCTCTCTGTAACGATCTTTCTGCATCCCAGTCTCCAAAATCTTCTCCTCTGCAACAGTCCTTCTTAAAATCAGTCTGAAAATTTTGCTCTCTGCAACAATTATTCTGCACCCCAGACTACAACTTTTGCTCTCTGTAACAGTCCTTCTGTACCTCAGTCTCCAAACTCTGCTCTATGTAAGATCCTTCTGCAACACAGTCTCCAAAATTTGCTCCCTGTAACAGTCCTTCTACACCTCAGTCTCAAACCTCTTCTCTCTGCACGATCCCTCTGCACCCCAGTCTCCAAGCACTGCCCTCTGGAACAGTCTTCCTTCCCCTCAGTCTTAAAACTCTGCTCTCTGTAAGATCCTTCTGCCACCCAGTATCCTAACTCTGCTCTCTATAACAATCCTTCTGCACCCCAGTCTTCAAACTCTGCTCTTTGTAACAGGCCTTCAGCACCCCAGTCTCCAAACTCTTCTCTCTGCAACGATCATTCTACACCTCAGTCTCCAACATCTGCTCTCTGTTAGATCCTTCTGCAACACAGTCTTAAAACTCTGCCCTCTGTATCAATCCTTCTGCACCCCAGACTCCAAACTCTGCTCTCCGTAACAGGCCTTCTGCACCCAAGTCTCCAACCTTTGCTCTCTGTAACAGTCCTGCTGCACCTAGGTCTACAATCTCTGCTCTCTGTAAGATCCTTCTGCAACCTTGTCTAAAAACTCTGCTCTCTGTAAAAGTTATTCTGCACCCCAGATTCCAACCTCTGCTGTCTGTAACAGGCCTTTTGCACCCCAATCTCCAACCTCTACTCTCTGTAACAGTCTTTTTGCACCTCAGTCTCCAACCTCTGCTCTCTGCAACCATCCTTCTGCACCCCAGTCTCCAACGTCTCCTCAACTCAACAGTTTTTTTGCACCCCTGTCTTCAAACTCTGCTCTCTGTAAGATCCTTCTGCATCCTAGTTTCAAACTCTGCTCTCTGTAACATTCTTTTTCCACCAAAGCCTCCAAAATTTGGACTCTGCATCAGTCTTTCTGTACCCTAGTCTCTAAACTCTGCTCTCTTTAACAGTCTTTCTGCACCCCATTGTCTAATCTCTGCTCTCAGCTACAGTCCTTCTGAACCTCAGTCTCCAACCTCTGCTCTCTGTAACGGTCCTTCTGCACCCCAGTCTCCAACCTCTGTTTTCTGTATCAGTAATTCTGTACCCCTGTCTCCAAACTTTGCTCTCTGTAACATTCTTTCTGCACCTCAGTCTCCAACCACTGCTCTATGCAACAGTTCTTCTTCACCCTAGTCTCTAAACTCTGCTCTCAGCAACAGTTCTTCTGCACCCCAAAATAAAACCTCTTCTCTCTGTAACAGTCCTCCTGTATTGCAGTCTCCAAATTCTGCTCTCTGTAATGGTCTTTCTGCACCCCAGTCTCAAAACTCTGCTTTGTGTATCAGTCCTTCTGCACCCCAGTCTCCAACCTCTGCTATCTGCAACAGTCCTTCTGAAATTCAGTCTCTGAATTCTGCTCTCTGCAACAGTCCTTCTGCACCCAAGTCTCCAACACCTGCTCCCTGCAACAGTCCTTCTTCACCCCAGCCTCCAACCTCTACTCTGTGTAACAGTCCTTCTGAACACCAGTGTCCAATATCTGCTCTCTGCAATAATCCTTCTGTATCCCAGTCTCCAACATCTGCTCTCTGCAAAAGTCCTTCTGCACCTAAGGCTCCAACATCTGCTCTCTGAAAAAGTCCTTCTTCACCTTAGTCTCCAAACTCTGCTCTGTGTAACAGTCCTTCTGCAACTTAGTGTCCAACCTCTGCTCTCTGCAATGATCCTTCTGCATCCAAGTCTCCAGAATCTGCTCTCTGCAACAGTACTTCTGCACCCAAGTTTCCAACATCTACTCTCAGCAACAGTCCTTCTGTGCCTCAGTCTGGAAACTCTGCTGTCTGCAACGATCCTTCTGCACCCCAGTCTCCAACCTCTGCTCTCTCTAACAGTCTTGCTGCACCTCGGTCTACAATCTCTGTTATCTGTAAGATCCTTCTGCATCCCAGTATTCAAACTCTGCTCTCTGTAACATTTCTTTTCAATCACAGTCTCCATCCTCTGGATTCTGCACCGGTCCTGCTGCACCCCAGTCTCCAAACTCTGTTCTCCTCAACAGTTCTTCTGCTCCCCATTCTCCAACCTCTGCTCTCTATAACAGTCCTTCTGTAGCGCAGTCTTTAACCTCTTCTCTCTGTAACGGTCCTTCTAGACCACAATCTCAAACCTCTGCTTTCTGTATCCGTCCTTCTGCACCACTGTTTCATACCTCTGCTCTCTGTAATAGTCCTTCTGCACTTGTTTCTCCAAACTCTGCTCTCTGCAACCTTACTTCTGCACCCCATTCTCTAAACTCTGCTCTCTTCTACAGTTCTTCTGAACCACAGTGTAATACATCTGCTTTCTGCAACAGTCCTTCTGTACCCTAGTCTCCAAACTCTGCTCTCTACAACAGTCTTTCTGCACCCAAGTCTCCAACCTCTCCTCTCTGCAACAGTCCTTCTACAACCTAGTCTTCAACCTCTGCTCTGTGTAACAGTCCTTCTGCACCCCAGTCTCCAACTCTGCTCTCTGCAACAGTCCTGCTGCACGTCAGTCTCCAACATGTGCTCTCTGTAAGATCCTTCTGAAACCCAGTCTCCAAACTCTGCTCTTTGTAAAAGCCCTTCTGCACCCCATTCTCCAAAGTCTGTTCTCTATAACAATCCTTCTGCACCCCAGTATCAAACCTCTGCTCTCTACAACGATCCATGTGCACCCCAGTCTCCAACCTCAGCTCTCTGCAACAGTCCTTTTGAACCCCAGTCTCCAACCTCTACTCTGTGTAACAGTCCTTCTGCACCTCAGTCTCCAATATCTGCTCTCTGTATAATTCTTCTGCAAACCAGTTTCAAACTCTGCCATATGTAAAAGTCATTCTGCAGCCATTCTCAAAACTCTGCTCTTCGTAAAAGGCCTTCTGCACCCAAGTCTTCAGCACTTCATATCCAACCTTTACTCCCTGCAACAATCTTTCTGCACCCCAGTCTCCATCTTTGGTTCTCTGCAACAGTTCTTTTGCACCCCAGTTTCCAACTTCTACTCTGTGAAGAAGTCCTTCTACACCCCAGTCTCCAAACTCTGATCTCTGTAACAGTCCTTCTGTACCGCAGTCTCTAACTTCTGCTCTCTGTAAGATCCTTCTGCACTCCAGTTTTCAAACTCTGATCTCTGTAACATTTCTTTCCCACCCAAATCTCTAACCTCTGCTCTCTGCAATGGTCCTTCTGCACGCCAGTCTCCAACCTCTGCTTTCTGTATCAGTCTTTCAGCACCACAGTCTCCAAACTGTGCTCTCTCTTACAGTCCTTTTGCACCTCAGTCTCCAAACCCTGCTCTCTGCAAAAGTCCTTCTGCTCCCATTCTCCAACCTGTGCTCTCTGCAACAGTCCTACTGTTCCCTAGTCTCCAACCTCTGCTCTCTGTAACAGTCCTTCTATACTGCAGTCTTCAACCTCTGCTATCGTTAAGGTTTATTCTGGACCCAAGTCTCCAAACTCTGCTTTCTGTATCAGTCCTTCTGCACCCCAGTCTCCAACTTCTGCTCTTTGTAACAGTCTTACTGCATCTCAGTCTCAAATATCTTCTCTCTGTAACAGTCCTTCTTTACCCCAGTCTCCAACTTCTACTCTGTTCAAGAGTTCGTCTGAACCCCAGTCTCCAACCTCTGCTCTCTGAAAGACCCTTCTGCACCCCAGTCTCCAAACTCTGATCTTTTTTTTTTGTTGGTCATTCAAAACATTACACAGTTCTTAATACATCATCTTTCACAGTTTGATTCAAGCGGGTTATGAACTCCCAACTTTACCCCGTATACAGATTGCTGTATCACATCAGTTACCCTTCCATTGATTGACATATTGCTATTCTTGTGTCTAATGTATTCTGCTACTGCGGTACAGAATGACTGTTACAAAGCTCAGTGTTTGGAGACTGGGGTGTAGAAGGACTTCTTCAGAGAGTAGATGCTGAAGAGTGGGGTGCAGAAGAACTGTTTCAGAGAGATGAAGTTGGAGACTGGGATGCAGAAGGATTGTTGCATGGAGTAGAAGTTGGATATGACGTGTTGAAGGACTCTTGCAGACAACAGAGTTTGGAGAATAGGGTGCAGAAGGACAGTTGCAGAGAGCGGTCTTCTCTCTGTAACATTTTTTCTCAACCCAAGTCTCCAAACTCTGTTCTCTGCAACGGTCCTTCTGCACCCCAGTCTCCAACCTCTGCTTTTGTATCAGTCCTTCAGCACCACAGTCTCCAAACTCTGCTCTCTGTTACAGTCCTTCTGCACCTCAGTCTCCAACTTCTGGTCTCTATAAGATCCTTCTGCACCCTAGTTTCCAAACTTTGTTCTCTTTGATATTCCTTCTGCACCCCAGTCTCCAAGCTCTACTCTGCTCTCTGAAAAAGTCCTTGTGGACCCTAGTCTCCAACCTCTGCTCTCAGTAACTGTCCTTCTATACTGCAGTCTCCATCCTCTTCTCTAGTTAAGTTTCATTCTGGACACATGTCTTCAACCTCTGCTTTCTGTATCAGTCCTTCTGCACCCCAGTCTCCAAACTCTGCTCTTTGTAAAAGTCTTTCTGTATCTCAGTCTCAAACATCTTCTCTCTGCAACAGTCCTTCTCTACCCCAGTCTCCAAAATATGCTCTCGGCAACAGTTCTTCTACAACTCAGTCTTCAACCTCTGCTCTGTGTAACAGTCCTTCTGCAACCCAGTGTCAAAACTCTGCTCTCTGCAACAGTCCTTCTGCATCCCAGTCTCCAACATCTGCTCTCTGCAACCATCTTTCTGCACTCAAGTTTCCAAAATCTGCTCTCTGCAACGATCCATCTGCAAACCAGTCTCCAAACTCTGCTCTCTGTAACAGCCCTTCTGCAACCAGTCTCCAAACTCTGCTCTCTGTAACAAGCCTTCTGCAATCCAGTCTCCAAACTCTGCTCTCTGTAACAGCCATTCTGCACCCAAGTCTCCAAACTCTGCTCTCTGTAACAGTTCTTCTACACCTCAGTCTCCAAATTTTTCTCACTGCAACAGTCCTCCTGCACCCAAGTCTCCAACCTCTGCTCTCTGTAACAGTCCTTCTAAACACCAGTCTTCAACCTCTGCTCTTTGTAACAGTCCTTCTGCACACCAGTCTCCAACCTCTCCTCTCTGTAACAATCCTTCTGCACCCCAGTCTCCCACCTCTGCTGTCTGTATCATGATTTTCACCCCAGTCTCCAAAGTCTGCAATGTTTAACAGTCCTTCTGCATCTCAGTCTCTAAACTCTGCTCTCTGCAACAGTCCTTCTACACCCCAGAATCCAAACTCTGCTTTCTGCAAAATTCTACCTGCACCCCAGTTTTTAAACTGTGCTCTCTGTAACTGTCCTTCTGCACACCAGTCTCCCACCTCTTCTTTCTGTTATTATCCTTATACACCCCAGTCTCCACTTTGCTCTCTGCAATGATTCTTCTCCAACTGAGTCTCCAACATTTGCTTTCTTTATAGATCCTTCTGCATCCCACTCTCCAACCTCTGCTCTCTGTAAAAGTCCTTCTGCACCTTAGTGTCCATCCTCTGCTCTCTGCATCATTTCTTCTGCACCCCAGTCTCCAAACCCTTTTCTCTGTAATAGTCTTTCTGCACCCGTCTCCAAACTCTGCTCTCGGTAACAGTCCTTCTGTACTGCAATCTCAAAATTCTGCTCTCTGAAACAGTCCTTCTGCAACCCAGTCTGAAACCTCTGCTCTCTGCAACAGTCTTTCTGCACCTCAGTCTCCAACTTCTGCTCTCTGTTACAGGCTTCCTTCATCCCAGTCTCCAACAGCTTTTCTCTGTAACCGTTCTTCTGCACCCCAAACACCAAACTCTGATCTCTGTAAGAATCCTTCTGCACCCCAGTCTCCAACCTCTCCTCTTAGTAAAAGAACTTCTGCACCTCAGTCTGAAACATCTGCTCTCTGTAATGATCCTTCATCACCTCAGTCTCCAAACTCTGCTCTCTGTAACAGGCCTTCTGCACCCCAGTCTCCAACCTCTGCTCTTTGGATCAGTCCTTATGTACCCTAGTAACCTTCCTTTTCACTCTGTAACAATCCTTCTGCACCTCAGTCTCCCACCACTCCTCTTTGCAACGGTCCTTCTGCACCCCAGTCTCCAACCTCTCCTCTCTGTAACAGTTCTTCTACACCCCAATCTCTAACCTCTACTCTCTGCAACAGTCCTTCTGCACACGAGTCTCTAACATCTGATCTCTGCAACAGTTCTTCTCCACCCCAGTCTCTAACCTCTGCTCTCTGTAACAGTCTTTCTGTACTGCAGTTTCCAAGCACTTCTCTCTGTAACGGTCCTTCTGCACCCCAGGCTCAAACCTCTGCTTTCTGTATCAGTCCTTCTGCACCCCAGTCTCCAAACTCTGGTCTCTGCAATTGTCCCTCTGCACCCCAGTCTCCAACCTCTGTTCTCTACAACAGTTCTTATGTACAAAGGTCTTCAAACTCTATTCTCTGTAAGGGTCCTTCTTAACCCCAGTCTCCAACCTCTGCTTTCTGTATCAGTTCTTCTGCAACACAGTTTTCAAACTCTGCTCTCTGTAATAGTCCTTATGCACCTAACTCTGCAACCTCTGCTCTCTGCAACAGTCCTTCTGCATCCCAGTCTTCAACCTTCCTCTCTGCAACAGTCCTTCTGCACACGAGTCTCTAACATCTGATCTCTGCAACAGTTCTTCTCCACCCCAGTCTCTAACCTCTGCTCTCTGTAACAGTCTTTCTGTACTGCAGTTTCCAAGCACTTCTCTCTGTAACGGTCCTTCTGCACCCCAGGCTCAAACCTCTGCTTTCTGTATCAGTCCTTCTGCACCCCAGTCTCCAAACTCTGGTCTCTGCAATTGTCCCTCTGCACCCCAGTCTCCAACCTCTGTTCTCTACAACAGTTCTTATGTACAAAGGTCTACAAACTCTATTCTCTGTAAGGGTCCTTCTTAACCCCAGTCTCCAACCTCTGCTTTCTGTATCAGTTCTTCTGCAACACAGTTTTCAAACTCTGCTCTCTGTAATAGTCCTTATGCACCTAACTCTGCAACCTCTGCTCTCTGCAACAGTCCTTCTGCACCCCAGTCTTCAACCTTCCTCTCTGCAACAGTCCTTCTCCACCCCAGTCTCCAACCTCTGCTCTCTGTAACAGTCTTTCTGTACTGCAGTCTCCAAACTCTGCTCTCTGTAACGATCCGTCTGCTCCTCAGTCTACAAACTCTGCTTTCTGTATCAGTTTTTCTGCACCTCAGACTCCAACCTCTGCTCTCCGCAACAGTCTTTCTGTGCCCCAATCTCCAACCTCTGCTTTCTACAATTGTCTTTTTACACCCGAGTCTCCAACCTCTGTTCTCTACAACACTTATTCTGCACTCCATTTTCCAAACTTTTCTCTCTGTAACAGTACTTCTACACACCAGTCTCCAAACTCTGCTCTCTGTAACAGTCCTTCTGTAATGTAGTCTCAAACCTGTGCTCTCTGTAATGGTCCTTCTGCACCCCAGTCTCCAAACTCTGCTCTCTGTAACAGTCCTTCTGTAATGTAGTCTCAAACCTCTGCTCTCTGTAATGGTCCTTCTGCACCCAGGTCTTCAAACTCTGCTTTCTGTATCAATCTTTCTGCACGTCAGACTCCAACCTTTGCTCTCTTCAAGAGTTATGCTGCACCCCAATTTCCAACCTCTGCACACCGTAACAGTCCTACTGCACCCCAGTCTCCAACCTCTGCTCTCTGTATCAATCCTTCTGTACCTCAGTCTCCAAGTCTTCTCTCTGCAACGGTCCTTCTGCACCCTAGTCTCCAACCTCTGTTTTCTACAACACTTCTTCTGCACACAAGTCTCCAACCTCTGCTCTCTGTAACAGTCTTTCTGTTCCGAAGTCTCCAACCTCTGTTTTCTTTAATGGTCCTTCTGCACCCTACTTTCAAACCTCTGCTTTCTGTATTAGTCTTTCTGCACCACAGTCTCCAAACTCTGCTGCTGTAAGAGTCCTTCTGCACATCAGTCTGCAACCTCTACTCTCTGCAATAGTCCTTCTTCACCCCAGTCTCCAAACTCTGCTTTCTGTATCAGTCCTTCTGCACCCCAGTCTCCAACCTATGCTCTCTTTAACAGTCCTTCTCCACTTCAGTCTCCAACCTCTGCTCTCTGCAACAGTCCTGTGGCACCCCAATCTCAAAATGCTACTCTCTGCAACAGTCTTTCTCCACCCCAGTCTCCAACCTCTACTCTCTGCAATAGTCCTTCTGCACCCCAATCTTCAACCTCTACTCTACGCAATAGTCCTTCTGCACCCAAGTCTCCAACCTGTACTCTATGCAACAGTCTTTCTGCACCCCAGTCTCTAACATCTGCTCTCTACAATAGTCTTTCTGCACCCCAGTCTCCAATCTCTGCTTTCTGTATCGGTACATCTGCAATCAAGTTTCTAAACACTGCTCTCTGTAACAGTCCTTCTGCACCTCAGACTCCAAATTTTGGTCTCAGCAACAGTCTTTTTCCACCCCAATCTCCAATGTCTCCTCTCCGCAACAGTTCTTCTGCACCACAGTCTCCAACCCCTACTCGCTGCAACAGTCCTTCTGCACCCCAGTCTCCAACCTCCACTCTGCAACAGTTCTTCTGCACCCCAGTCTCCAACCCCTACTCGCTGCAACTGTCCTTCTGCACCCCAGTCTCCAACATCTGATCTCTGCAACAGTCCTTCTCAACCCCAGTCTCCAACCTCTGCTCTCTGTAACAGTCCTTCTGTAATGTAGTCTCAAACCTGTGCTCTCTGTAATGGTCCTTCTGCACCCCAGTCTCCAAACTCTGCTCTCTGTAACAGTCCTTCTGTAATGTAGTCTCAAACCTCTGCTCTCTGTAATGGTCCTTCTGCACCCAGGTCTTCAAACTCTGCTTTCTGTATCAATCTTTCTGCACGTCAGACTCCAACCTTTGCTCTCTTCAAGAGTTATGCTGCACCCCAATTTCCAACCTCTGCACACCGTAACAGTCCTACTGCACCCCAGTCTCCAACCTCTGCTCTCTGTATCAATCCTTCTGTACCTCAGTCTCCAAGTCTTCTCTCTGCAACGGTCCTTCTGCACCCTAGTCTCCAACCTCTGTTTTCTACAACACTTCTTCTGCACCCAAGTCTCCAACCTCTGCTCTCTGTAACAGTCTTTCTGTTCTGAAGTCTCCAACCTCTGTTTTCTTTAATGGTCCTTCTGCACCCTACTTTCAAACCTCTGCTTTCTGTATTAGTCTTTCTGCACCACAGTCTCCAAACTCTGCTGCTGTAAGAGTCCTTCTGCACATCAGTCTGCAACCTCTACTCTCTGCAATAGTCCTACTTCACCC
Source organism: Ictidomys tridecemlineatus (assembly GCF_052094955.1). Classification (NCBI taxonomy): domain Eukaryota; kingdom Metazoa; phylum Chordata; class Mammalia; order Rodentia; family Sciuridae; genus Ictidomys; species Ictidomys tridecemlineatus. The sequence continues at coordinate 174,128 of NW_027522390.1, read as the reverse complement.
CAGTCTCCAAACTCTGCTTTCTGTATCAGTCCTTCTGCACCCCAGTCTCCAACCTATGCTCTCTTTAACAGTCCTTCTCCACTTCAGTCTCCAACCTCTGCTCTCTGCAACAGTCCTGTGGCACCCCAATCTCAAAATGCTACTCTCTGCAACAGTCTTTCTCCACCCCAGTCTCCAACCTCTACTCTCTGCAATAGTCCCTTCTGCACCCCAATCTTCAACCTCTACTCTACGCAATAGTCCCTTCTGCACCCAAGTCTCCAACCTGTACTCTATGCAACAGTCTTTCTGCACCCCAGTCTCTAACATCTGCTCTCTACAATAGTCTTTCTGCACCCCAGTCTCCAATCTCTGCTTTCTGTATCGGTACATCTGCAATCAAGTTTCTAAACACTGCTCTCTGTAACAGTCCTTCTGCACCTCAGACTCCAAATTTTGGTCTCAGCAACAGTCTTTTTCCACCCCAATCTCCAATGTCTCCTCTCCGCAACAGTTCTTCTGCACCACAGTCTCCAACCCCTACTCGCTGCAACAGTCCTTCTGCACCCCAGTCTCCAACCTCCACTCTGCAACAGTTCTTCTGCACCCCAGTCTCCAACCCGTACTCGCTGCAACTGTCCTTCTGCACCCAAGTCTCCAACCTCCACTCTGCAACAGTTCTTCTGCACCCCAGTCTCCAACATCTGATCTCTGCAACAGTCCTTCTCAACCCCAGTCTCCAACCTCTGCTCTCTGTAACAGTCCTTCTGTTCTGAAGTTTCCAAACACTTCTCTGTGTAACGGTCCTTCTGCACCCCAGTCTCAAACCTCTGCTTTTTGTATCAGACCTTCTGCAATCAAGTCTCCAACCTCTGCTCTCTATAACAGTCCTTCTGCACCACAGTGTCCAAATTCTGCTCTCTGCAACAGTCCTTCTGCACCCCAATCTCCAACCTCTGCTCTCTACGACAGTCCTTCTACACCCCAGTATCCAACCTCTGCTCTCTGTATCAATCTTTCTGCACTTCAGTCTCCAAGTCTTCACTCTGCAACGGTCCTTCTGCACCCCAGTCTCCAACCTCTGTTTTCTACAACACTTCTTCTGCACACAAGTCTCCAACCTCTGCTCTCTGTAACAGTCCTTCTGTTCTGAAGTCTCCAATCTCTGTTTTCTTTAATGGTCCTTCTACACCCTAGTTTCAAACCTCTGCTTTTTGTATCAGTCTTTCTGCACCACAGTCTCCAAACTCTGCTGCTGTAACAGTCCTTCTGGACATCAATTTGCAACCTCTGCTCTCTGCAATAGTTCTTCTGCACCCCAGTCTCCAAACTTTGCATTCTGTGTCAGTCCTTCTGCACCCTAGTCTCCAAACTCTGCTCTCTGTAACAGTCCTTCTTCATTTCAGTCTTCAACCTCTGCTCTCTACAACAGCCCTGTGGCACCCCAATCTCCAAATGCTACTCTCTGCAACAGTCTTTCTCAACCCCAGTCTCCAAACTGTACTCTCTGCAACAGTTCGTCTGCACCCCAATCTCCAACCTCTACTCTACGCAATAGTCCTTCTGCACCCAAGTCTCCAACCTCTACTCTATGCAACAGTCTTTCTGCACCCCAGTCTCCAACATCTGCTCTATACAATAGTCCTTCTGCACCCCAGTCTCCAAACTCTGCTTCCTGTATCAGTACTTCTGCACTCAAGTCTCTAACCACTGCTCTCTATAACAGTCCTTCTGCACCTCAGACTTTAAATTTTGGTCTCAGCAACAGTCCTTCTCCACCCAAATTAGCAATCCCTACTCTCTGCAACAGTCTTTCTGCACCTTACTCTCCAACCTCCTTTCTGCAACAGTCCTTCTGCACCCCAGTCCTCCAAAATCTGATCTCTGTAACAGTCCTTCTATACTGCAGTTTTCAAACTCTTCTCTCTGTAACTTTCCTTCTGCACACCAGTCTCCAACCGCTGCTTTCACTATCAGTCCTTCTGCACTCAAGTCTCCAAACTCTGCTCTCTGTACCGTTCTTCTGCACCTCAGTCTCTAAATTCTGCTCTCTGCAAAAGTCCTTCTGCACCCCAATCTCCAACCTCTGCTCTCTGCAGAAGTCCTTCTACACCCAAGTCTCCAACCTCTGCACTCCGCAACAGTCCTTCTGCACCTCAGTTTCCAAAAACTGCTCTCTGCAATGGTCTATCTACACCTTAGTCTTCAACATCTACTCTCTGTAACAGTTCTTCTGCACCTCAGTCTCCAACCTCTGCTCTATGTATTATCCTTCTGAAAATCGGTATCCAAACTCTTCTTTCTGTAACAGTCCTTCTGCACCCCAGTCTCCAAACTCTGCTCTCTGTAATAGTCCTTCTGTTCCACAGTCTCCAAACTCTGTTTTCTTTAGTGGTTATTCTGCACCCCAGTTTCCAAACTCTGCTTTCTGTATCAGTTTTTCTGCACCACAGTCTCCAAAGTCTGCTGCTTTAACAGTCCTCTGAACCTCAGTCTGCAACCTCTGCTCTCTGCAATAGTCCTACTGCACCGCAGTCTCCAAACTCTGCTCTCTGCAACACTACATCTGCACCCCAGTCTCCAACTTCTGCTCTCGACAACTGTCCTTCTCCACCCTAGTCTCCAACCTCTGCTTTCTGTATCAGTCCTTCTGCACCCCAGTCTCCAGCCTCTGCTCTCTGTAACAGTCTCTCTCCACTTCAGTCTCAGACCTCTGCTCTCAGCAACTGTCTTGTGGCACCCCAATCTCCAAATGCTACTCTCTGCAACAGTCTTTCTCCACCCCATTCTCCAACCTCTGCTCTCTGCAACAGTTCTCCTGCAACCAAATCTCCAACCTCTACTCTCTGTAATAGTCCTTCTGCACCCAAGTCTTCAACCTCTACTCTATGCAACAGTCCTTCTGCACCCCAGTCTCAAATCTCTGCTTTTTGTATCAGTACTTCTGCACTCAAGTCTCTAATCACTGCTCTATGTAACATTCCTTCTGCACCTCAATCTCCAAATTCTGCTCTCAGCAACAGTCCTTCTCCACCCCAATCTCCAACGTCTGCGCTCCGCAACAGTTCTGCATCCCAGTCTCTAAACTCTACCCTCTAGAACAGTCTTTCTGCACCCCAGTCTCGAAACTCCTCTCTGCAACACTGTTTCTGCACCCCTTTCTCCAACATCTGATCTCTGAAACAGTCCTTCTGCACCCCAGTCTCCAACCTCTGCTCTCTGTAACAGTCCTTCTGTACTGCAGTTTCCAAACTATTCTCTGTGTAACTGTCCTGGACACCAGTCTCCAACAACTGCTTTCTCTGTAAGTCCTTCTGCACTCAAGTCTCCAACCTCTGCTCTCTTTACAGTTCTTCTTCACCTCAGTCTCCAAATTCTTCTCTCTGCATCAGTCCTTCTACAGCAAAGTCTCCAACCACTGAACTCCTCAACAGTCCTTCTGCACCTCAGTTTCCAACCTCTGCTCTCTACAATGGTCTTTCTACACCTCAGTCTTCAAAATCTACTCTCTGTAACAGTCCTTCTGCACCTCAGTCTCCAATTTCTGCTCTCTGTATGATCCTTCTGAATAGAAGTCTCCAAACTTTGCTTTCTGTAACGGTCCTTCTGCACCTCAGTCTCCAAGTCTGCTCTCTCTAACAGGCCTTCTGCACACCAGTCTCCATCTTCTGCTCTCTGTAACAGGCCTTCTGCACCAAAGTCTCTGAACTCTGCTCTCTTCAACAGTCCTTCTATACCCCAGTCTCCAACCTCTGCTCTCTGTAACAGTCCTTATGCACCTCAATCTCAAAACTCTGCTCTTTGTAAGATCCTTCTGCACCCCAGTCTCCAAACTCTGCTCTCAGTATCAGTCCTGAACCCCAGTCTCCAAACATTGCTCTCTGTAACAGTTTTTCTGCACCTCAGTCTTCAACAACTGCTCTCTGAAACAGTCTTTCTGCACCCCAGTCTTCAATATCTACTCTTTAGAACACTCCTTCTATACCCCAGTCTCCATACTCTACTCTCTGCAACGATCCTTCTGAACCCCAGTCTCCAACCTCTGCTCTCTGCAACAGTCCTGTGGCACCCCAATCTCTAAATGTTACTCTCTGCAACAGTCTTTCTCCACCCCAGTCTCCAACCTCTGCTCTCTGCAACAGTTCTCCTGCAACCAAATCTCCAACCTCTATTCTCTGCAATAGTTTTTCTGCACCCAAGTCTCCAACCTCTACTCTATACAACAGTCCTTCTGCACCCCAGTCTCCAACATCTCCTCTCTAGAAAAGTCCTTCTGCACCACCGTCTCTAAACTCTGATCTCTTTAACAGTCCTTCTGCACCTCACTCTGCAACCTCTGCTCTCTACAACAGTTTTTCTGTACCCCAGTTTTCAACCTCTGCTCTCTGAAACAGTCCTTCCTCACCCCAGTCTCCAAAATATGCTCTCTGTAACAGTCCTTTTCTACTGCAGTCTCCAACCTCTGCTCTCTGTAACAGTCCTACTGTACTGCAGTCTCCAACCTCTGCTCTCTTTAACCGTATTTCTGCACCCCAGTCTCCAAACTCTTCTTTCTCTATCAGTCCTTCTGCACTCTGGTCTCTAACCTCTGGTCTCTGTAAAAGTCCTTCTGCACCTCAGACTCCAAACTCTGCTCCCTGCAACAGTACTTCTGCGCCCCAATCTCAAACCTCTGCTATCTGCAACACTCCTTCTGCACCTCAGTGTTCTAATTCTGCTCTCTGTAAGATCCTTCTGAAACCAAGTCTCCAACCTCTTCTTTCTGCAATGATCCATCTGCACCAGAGTCTTCAAACTCTGTTCTCTACAACACTTATTCTGCACCCCAATCTCCACCCTGTGCTCTTTGTTACAGTCCTTCTATACCGCAGTCTTCAACCTCTGTTCTCTGAAAGGGTTTCTCTGCACCCCAGTCTTAAACCTCTGCTTTCGGTATCAGTCATTCTGCCCCACATTCTCCAAACTCTGCTCTCTGTAACAGTTCTTCTGAACCACATTCTGCAACCTCTGCTGTCTGCAATACTCCTTCTGCACCCCAGTCTCCAACCTCTGCTCTCTGCAACGATCCTTCTTCACCCCAGTCTCAAAACTCTGTTCTCTAAAACAGTTATTCAGCACGCCAGTCTCCAACCTCTGCTCTTTGTAACAGTCCTTCTGTACTGCAGTCTCCAACCTTTGTTCTTTGTCAGGGTCCTTATTCACCACATATCCAACCTCAGCTTTCTGTATCCGTCGATTTCCACCACAGTCTCCAAACTCTGCCCGCTGTAACAGTCCTTCTGCAACTCAGTCTGCAACCTCTGCTCTGTGAAACAGTCCTTCTACACCCCAGTTTCCATCCTCTGCTCTCTGCAAGAGTCCTTTTGCACCGCAGACTCCAACATCTGCTCTCTGAAACAGTTCTTTTCCACCACAGTCTCCAAACTCTGCTCTCTATAACAGTCCTTCTGTACTGCAGTCTCCATCCTCTGATCTCTGTAAGGGTCCTTCTGCACCCCAGTTTCCAAACTCTGCTTTCTGTATCAGTTCTTGTGCACCCCAGTCTCCAACCTCTTCTCTCTGTATCAATCCTTCTGAACCTCAGTCTCCACGTCTTCTCTCTGAAACGGTCCTTCTGCACCTCAGTCTCCGAACTCTTCTCTCTGTAACAGTGCTTCTGGGCCTCAGTCTCCAAACTCTGCTCTCTGTAACATCCTTCTGCAACCTAGTCTCCAACCACTGCTCTCTGTAACAGGCCTTCTGCACCCCAGTCTCCAACCTCTACTCTCTGCAACGAGCCTTCTGCACCCCAGTCTCTAACCTCTGCTCTCTGCAACATTCCTTCTGCACCTCAATCTCCAACCTCGCTCTCTGCAACGGTCCTTGTACACCCCAGTCTCCAAACTCTGCTCTCTGTCACAGTCCTTCTGAACTGGAGTCTCTTAACTCTGCTCTCTGTAACGGTCCTTCTGCACCCCAGTCTCCAACATTTGCTTTCTCTATCAGGCCTTCTGCACCCAAGTCTCCAAACTCGGCTCTCTGTAACACTCCTTATGCACTCCAGTCTCGAACCTCTGCTCTCTGTAACAGTCCTTCTGAACCGGAGTCTCCAACCTCTGCTCTCTGTAACGGTCCTTCTGCATCCCAGTCTCCAATATCTGCTTTCTCTATCAGTCCTTCAGTAACCCAGTCTTCAACCTCTTCTCTCTGCAACATTCCTTGTGCACCCTAGTCTTCAACCTTGACTTTCTGTAATATCCTTTTGCACACCAGTCTTCTACCTCTGCTCGCTGAAACAGTCCTTCTGCAACCCAGTCTCCAAACTCTGCTCTCTGTAACAATAATTCTGCACCTCAGTCTCCAACCTCTTCTCTCTAAAAAGGTCCTTCTGCACCCCAGTCTCCAAACTCTGTTCTCTTCAAAAGTTTTACTTCACCCCAGTCTCAAACCTCTTCACTCTGTAATAGTCCTTCTGCACCCCAGTCTCCAACCTCTGCTCTCTGCAAAAGTCCTTCTGCACCTCAGTCTCAAAACTCTGCTCTTTGTAAGATACTTCTGCAACCCAGTCTCCAAACTCTGCTCTGCCTAACAGTCCTTCTTCACCCCAGTCTCATAACTCCGCTCTCTAGAACAGGCCTTCTTCACCCCATTCTCTAACCTCTGCTCTCTGTAAGATTATTCCTGAACCCCAGTCTCCAACGTCTACTCTCTGCAACAGTCCTTCTTCACCTAAGTCTTCAACATCTGCTCTCTTCAACAGTCTTTCTATAACCCAGTCTTTAACTTCTGCTCTCTGCAACAGTCCTTCTACACCCAATTCTCCATACTCTGCTCTCCCCAACAATCTTTCTGCACCCCAGTCTCCAAACTCTGTTCTATATAACAGTTCTTCTGCACCCCAGTCTTTAAACTTTGCTCTCTGTAACAGTCCGTCTGTACCGCAGTCTCCAAACTTTGTTCTTTGTAAGGGTTCTTATGCACCCCAGTATCTAAACTCTGCTTTCTTTATCCGTCGTTTTCCACCCCAGTCCTCAAACTCTGCCCTCTGTAACAGTCCTTCTGCAACTCAGTCTGCAACCTCTGCTCTCTGCAACAGTCCTTCTATAGCCCAGACTCCATCCTCTGCTCTCTGGAACAGTCATTTTGTACCCCAAACTCCAACATCTGCTCTCTGAAAGAGTTCTTCTCAAGCCCAGTCTCCAACCTCTGCTCTTTGTAACAGTTCTTCTGTACTGCAGTCTCCAACCTCTGATCTCTGTAAGGGTCCTTCTGCACCAGAGTCTCCAACCTCTGCTTTCTGTATCAGTTCTTATGCACCCTAGTCTCCAAACTCTTCTCTCTGTATCAATCCTTCTGCACGTCAGTCTCCAAGTCTCCTCTCTGCAATGGTCCTTCTGCACCTCAGTCTCCAAACTCTTCTCTCTGTAACAGTGCTTCTGCACCTCAGTCTCCAACCTCTGCTCTCAGTAACATCCTTCTGTAACCCGGTCTCCAAACTCTGCTCTCTCTAAAAGTCCTTCTTCACCCCAGTCTCCAAACTCTGCTCTCTGGAAGAGGCCTTCTTCAACACATTCTCCACCTTCTGCTCTCTGTAAGAGTCCTTCTGCACCCCTGTCTCCAACCTCTTCTCTCTGCAACAGTCCTTCTGCACCAAAGTCTCCTACATCTACTCTATGCAACAGTCCCTCTGAACCTCAGTCTGATAACTCTGCTCTCGGCAACGATCCTTCTGCACCCCAGTCTCCAAACTCTGCTCTCTGTAACAGTCATTCTCCACCTCAGTCTTCAAACTCTGTTCTCTGTACGATCCTTCTAAAACCCAGTCTCCAAAGTCTGCTCTCTGTAACAGTCCTTCTGCACCCCAGTCCCCAAACTCTGCTCTTTGTAACAGGCCTTCGGCACCCCAGTCTCAAAACTCTGCTCTCGGTAACAGGCCATCTGCTTCCCAGTCTCCAACCTCTTCTCTCTGCCACAATTCTTCTGAAACCCAGTCTCCAACCTCAGCTCTCTGAAAGATCCTTCTGCACCCCAGTCTCCCAACTCTGCTCTATGTAAGAGTCCTTCTGCACCCCAGCCTCCAACCTCTGCTCTCGGTAACAGTCCCGTACCGCAGTCTCCAAAATCTGTTCTCTGTAATGGTTCTTCTGTACCCCAATTTCCAAACTCTCGTTCCTATAACAGTTTTTCTGCACCTGAGCCTCCAAACTCTGCTCTCTGTAACAGTCCTTCTACACACCAGTCTCCATCTACTGCTCTTTTTAAATATCCACCTGCACCAAGTCTGAAACCTCTGATCTCCACGATTCTTCTGCACCCCAGTCTCCAACCACTGCTCTTTGTAACAGTCCCCCTGCACCTCAGTCTCCAACCTCTGCTCTTTGTAAGATCCTTAAGAAACCAAGTCTCCAAACTCTGCTCTCTATAACAGTCCTTCTGCACCCCAATCTCCAACATCTCCTCTCTGTAACAGGCCTTCTGCACGCCAGTCTCCAAACTCTGCTCTATGCAACGATCATTCTGCCCACCTGTCTCCAACCTCTGCTCTCTTCAATGATCCTACTGCACCGCAGTCTCCAAACTTTAATATCTGAAACTGTCCTTCTGCACCTCAGTCTCCAACTTCTGCTCTCTGAAAGATCATTCTGCACCCCTGCCTCCAAGCTCTGCTCCTTGCAACGATCCTTCTGCACCCCAGTCTACAACATCTGCTCTATGTAACAGGACTTCTGCACCTAAGTCTCCAACCTCTGCTCTCTGCAACAGTCCTTCTGCACTCCAGTCTCCAACCTCTACAATTCGCAACACTCCTTCTGCACCCCAGTCTCCAACCTCTGCTCTGCGCAACAGTTCTTCTGCACCCCAGTCTCAAACCTCTGCTCTCTGCAACAGTACTTCTGCACCACAGTCTCCAACCTCTGCTCTCTGTAAGATCCTTCTGCACCCCAGTTTCCAAACTCTGGTCTCTGTAATTTTCCTTTTCCACCCCAGTCTTTAACCTCTGCTTTCTGCATGTGTTCTGCAGCACCCCAGTCTCCAACCTCTGTCCTCTGCAACAGTCCTTCTGCTAACCAGTCTCCAATATCTGCTCTCTGTAACAGTCCTTCTGTACCGCAGTTTCCAACATCTGCTCTCCATAACTTGTCCTTCTGCACCCCAGTCTTCAAACTCTGCTTTCTGCATCAGTCCTTCTAAACCCCAGTCTAAAACCTCTGCTCTCTGTATCTATCCTTCGGCACCTCAGTCTCCAACCTGTGCTCTCTGTAACATTCCTTCTGCATCCGAGTCTCCAACCTATGCTCTCTGTAACATTTTTTCTATACCGCAGTCTCCAAACTCTGGTATCTGTAACGGTCCTTCTGCACCCCAGTTACCAACCTCTGCTTTATGTAAAAGTGCTTTTGCACCTCAGTCTTTAAACTCTGCTCTCTATAACAGTCCTTCTACACCTCAGTCTCCAACCTCTACTCTCTCTAACAGTCCTTCTGCACCTCACTCTGAAACCTCTGGTCTCTGCACAATCCTTTTGCACCCCAGTATCCAACCACTGCTCCCTGTAACAGTCCACCTTCACCTCAGTCTCCAACCTCTGTACTCTGTAAGATCCTTCAGATACCCAGTCTCCAAACTCTCCTCTTTGTAACAGTCCTTCTGCACGCAGGTCTCAAATCTCTGCTCTCTGTAGAAGGCCTTCTGCACCCCAGTCTCCAACCGCTGCTCTCTGCAACCATCCTTCTGCACCCCAGTCTCCAAACTCTGCTCTCTGAAATGATCCTACTCAACCCCAGTCTCCAACCTCTGATCTCTGCAACAGTCCTTCTGCACATCATTCTCCAAATTCTGCTCTCTGTAAGATCCTTCTGCACTCCTGTATCCAAACTATGTTCTCTGTAACAGTTCTTCTGCACCCGTGTGTCCAACCTCTGCTCTCTGTAACAGGACTTCTGCACCTCAGTCTCCAACCTCTGCTTTCTGCAACAGTCCTTCTGCAAACCAGTCTCAAACCTCTGCTCTGTACAACAGTCCTTCTTCACCCTAGTTATCAACATCTGCTCTCTGCAACAGTTCTTCTGAACCTCAGTTTAGAAAATCTACTCTCTGCAATGACCCTTCTGCACCCGAGTCTCCTAACTCTGCTCTCTGTAACAGTCCTTTCTTCACCTCAGTCTTCAAACTCTGCTCTCTTTATGATCCTTCTGCAACACAGTCTTTAAACTCTGCACTCTGTAACAGTCTTTCTGCACAACAGTCTCCATCCTCTGCTCTCTGTAACAAGACTTCTGCAAAACAGTCTCCAAACTCTGCTCTCTGTAATAGCCCTCTGCACCCCAGTCTCCAACCTCTTCTCTCTGCAACGATTCTTCTCCACCCAAGTCTCCAACATCTGCTCTGTGAAACTGTCCTTTTGCATCCCAGTCTGCAAACTCTGCTCTCTGTAAGATCCATCTTAACCCCAGTCTCCAACCTCTGCTCTCTGCAACAGTCCTTCTATACCCCAGTCTCCATCCTCTGCTCTCTGGAACAGTCGTTTTGCACCCCAGGCTCCAACATCTGCTCTCTGAAACAGTTCTTCTCAAGGCCAGACTCCAACCTCTGCTCTCTGTAACAGTCCTTCTGAACTGCAGTATCCAACCTCTGCTCTCTGTAAGGGTCCTTCTGCACCAGAGTCTCCAACCTCTGCATTCTGTATCACTTCTTCTGCACCCCAGTCTCCAACCTCTTCTCTCTGTATCAATCCTTCTGCACCTCAGTCTCCACGTTTCTTCTCTGCAACGGCCTTCTGCACCTCAGTCTCCAAACTCTTCTCTCTGTAACAGTGCTTCTGCACCTCAGTTTCCAATCTCTGCTCTCTGTAACATCCTTCGGCAACCCGGTCTCCAAATTCTGATCTCTCTAAAAGTCCTTCTGCACCCCAGTCTCCAAACTCTGCTCTCTGCAACAGGCCTTTTTCAACCCATTCTCCACCTTCTGCTCTCTGTAAGAGTCCTTCTGCACCCCATTCTCCACCTTCTGCTCTCTGTAAGAGTCCTTCTGAACCCCAGTCTCCAACGTCTACTCTCTGCAACAGTCCTTCTGCACCCAAGTCTTCAACATTTGCTCTATGCAACAGTCTTTCTGAACCTCAGTCTGAAAAATCTGCTCTCGGAAATGATCCTTCTGCACCCCATTGTCCAAACTCTGCTTTCTGCAACAGTTCTTTATCACCCCAGTCTCCAACTCCTGCTCTCTGTTACCGTCCTTCTGTACTTCAGTCTCCAACCTCTGCTCTCTGTAACGGTGTTTCTGCACCACAGTCTCCAAACTCTGCTTTCTCTATCAGCCCTTCTGCACCCCGGTCTCTAAACTCTACTCTCTGTAACAGTCCTTCTGCACCTCAGACTACAACATCTGCTCTCTGCAACAGTCCTACTGTGCCCCAATCTCCAACCTTTGCTCTATGCATCAGTCCTTCTGCACCTCAGTGTCCAAACTCTTCTCTCTGTATGATCGTTCTGAAACCCAGTCTCAAAACTCTGCTGTCTTCAACGATCCTTCTGCACCCCAGTCTCCAACCTCTGTACTCCACAACAGTTATTCTGCACCCCAGTCTCCAACCTTTGCTCCCTGTAACAGTTTTCTGTACCACAGTATCCAACCTTTGTTCTCTGTAAGGGTCTTTCTGCACCTCAGTCTGCAACCTCTGCTCTCTGCAACAGTCCTTCTGCGCTCCAGTCTTCAACCTCTGCTCGCTGCAACAGTCCTTCTGCAGCCCAGTCTCCGAAATTTTCTCTCTGCAATATTCCTTTTCCACCCCAATCTCCAAACTCTGCTCTCTATAACGGTCCTTCTTCACCCCAGTCTCCAAAGTCTGCTTTCTGTATCAGTCCTTCTGCACCCTGGTCTCTAAACTATGCTCTCTGTAACACTCCTTCTGCACCTCAGATTCCAACCTCTGCTCTCTGCAACAGTCCAATTGTGGCCCAATCTCCAACCTCTGCTCTCTGCAACAGTCCTTCTGCACCTCAGTGTTCAAACTCTCCTGTTTGTATGTTACTTCTGAAATCCAGTCTCTGAACTCTGCTCTCTGTAACAGTCCATATGCACCCCAGTCTCTAATATCTTCTCTCTGCAACAGTCTTTCTCCACCTCAGTCTCAAACTTTGCTCTCTGCAACAGTCCTTCTGCACCCCAGTCACCAAGCTCTGCTGTCTGTATCAGTCCTTTTGCACCCCAGTCTCCAACCTCTGCTCTCTATAACAGTCCTTCTGCACCTCAGTTTCTATAACAGTCATTCTGAACCTCAGTCTCCAAACTCTGCTCTCCGTAAGATCCTATTGCAACCCAGTCTTTAAATTCTGCTCCCTGTAACTGTCCTTCTGTACCCCAGTCTCCAAGCACTGCTCTCTGTAATGAGACTTTTGCACCCCAATCTCTAACGTCTGCTCTCTGCAAGGGTCCTTCTGCACCTCAGTCTCCAAACTCTTCTCTCTGTAACAGTGCTTCTGCACCTCAGTCTCCAACATCTGCTCTCCGTAACATCCTCCTGCAACCCAGTATTAAACCTCTGCTCTCTGTAACAGTCCTTCTGCACACCAGTCTCCAAACTCTGCTCTCTGTAACAGGCCTTGTGAACCGCAGTCTCCAACCTCTGTTAACTGTATCAGTCCATCTTCATTCAAGTCTCCAACCTCTGCTCTCTACAACAATCCTTCTTCACCCCAGTCTCCAACGTATGATCACTGTAAGATCCTTCTGCACACCTGTCTCCAATCTCTGTTCTCTGTAACATTCCTCTGTACCATAGTCTCCAACTTCTGCTCTCTGTAAGGTTCCTTCTGCACCTCAGTCTCAGACTTCTGCTCTCTGCAACACTTTTTCTGCACCCCAGTCTCCTAACTTTGCTCTCTGCAACAGTTTTTCTGCACCTCAGTCTTTAACCTGTGCTCTCTGTTAAAGTCCTTCTGCACCCCAGCCTCCAACCTGTGCTCTCAGTAAAAGTCCTTCTGCACCACAGTCTCTAACCTCTGCTCTCTCTAAGCATCCTTCTGAACCCAGGTCTCAAAATTCTGCTCTATGCAACTATCCTTCTGCACCACAGTCTCCAAAGTCTGCTCTCTGTAACAGTCCTTCTTCACCCCAGTCTTCAAAGTCTGCTTTCTGTAACCGTCATCTGCATCTCAGACTCCATCCTCTGCTTTATGCAACAGTTCTTCTTCACCCAAGTCTCCAACATCTGCTCTCTGAAAAAGTCCTTCTCCACTCTAGTCTCAAAACTCTGCTCAGTTTAACAGTCCTTGTACAGCCCAGTCTTCATACTCTGCTCGCCCCAAAGATTCTTCTGCACCCCAGTCTCCATCCTCTTCTCTCTGCAACTGTCCTTTTCCACACCAGTCTCCATTATCTGCTCTCTGCAACAGTCCTTCTCCACCCCAGTCTCCAACCTCTGTACTCTGTAACAGTCCTTCTGGACCACAATCTCAAAATTCTACTCTCTGTAACTATCCTTCTACACCCCAGTCAAAAACCTCTGCTCTCTGCAAAAGTTTTTCTTGACCCCAGTCTCCAAAATCTGCTCTCTGCAACATTCCTTCTGCACCCCAGTCTTCAAACTGTGCTCTCTATAAAAGTCTTTCTGCACCTCAGTCTCCAAACTCTGCTCTTTGTAACGAACCTTCTGCACCCCAGTCTTGAACCTCTGCTCTCTGCAACCACCCTTCTGCACCTTAGTCTCCAAACTCTGATCTCTGTAACAATCCTTATGCACCTAAGTCTCCAACCTCTGCTCTCTGCAATGGTCCTTCTGCACCTCAGTCTCCAACCTCTACTCTCTGTAACAGTGCTTCTGCGCCTCAGTCTCTATCCTCTGCTCTCTTTAAAATCCTTCTGCAACCCAGTCTCAAATCTCTGCTCTCTGTAGCAGTCCTTCATCACCCCAGTCTCCAAATTCTGCTCTCTGTAACAGGCCTTCTGCACTCCAGTCTCCAACCTCTGCTCTCTGTATCAGTCCATCTGCACCCGAGTCTCCAACGTCTGCTCTCTGCAATGATCCTTCTGCACCCCAGTCTGTAACCTCTGCTCTCTGCAACAGTCTTTGTGCAACTCAGTCTACAACATCTGTTCTCTGCAACAGTTCTTCTTTACCTCAGTCTGAAAACTCTGCTCTCTGCAATGATCCTTCTGCACCCCAGTCTCGAACCTCCGCTCTCTGTAACAGTCCTTCTGCACCTCAGTCTCCTACCTCTGTTTCAGCAGCAGTCCTTCTGCAACCCAGTCTCCAACCACTTTTTTCTGCAACATTTCTTCTGCTCCACAGTATCAAACCTGTTCTCTGTGTAAAAGTCCGTCTGCACCCCAGTCTCCAAACTCTTCTCTTTGTAACGATCCTTATGCACCTCAGTCTCGAACCTTCACTCTTTGTAACAGTCATTCTGCACCTCATTTTCCAAACTCTTTTCTCTGTGAGATCTTTCTGAAACTCAGTCTCTAAAGTCTCCCCTCTGAAACAGTCTTTCTGCACCCCAGTCTTTAATCTGCTCTCTGCAACAGTCTTTCTGCACCTCAGTCTCCAAAATCTGCTTTCTGCAACAGTCCTTCTGCACTTAAGTCTCCAAACTCTGCTCTCCGCAACATTCCTTCTGCATCCCATTCTCCAACCTGTGCTCCCTGCAAAAGTCCTTCTGTACCCCAGTCTCCAAACTCTGCTCTCTGTAACAATCCTTCTGCACCCCAGTCTTGAACCTCTGCTCTCTGCAACGATCCTTCTGCACCTCAGTCTCCAACTTCTGCTCTCTTCAACGATCCTTCTGTACCTCAGTCTGAAACCTCCGCTCGCTGCAACAGTCCTTGTGAATCCCAGTCTCCAACATCTGCTTCCTGAAACAGTTCTTCTGTTCCTCAGTCTGAAAACTCTGCTCTCTGCCATAATCAATCTGCACCCCAGTGTCCAACCTCTGCTCTCTGTAACAGTACTTCTGTACCTCAGTCTCAAATCTCTGCTCTATGAAACAGTTCTTCTGCACACAAGTCTCCAACATCTGCTCTCTTAAACAGTCCTTCTACACACCAGTCTCCAACCTCTGCTCTCTGCAACAGTCTTTCTACACCCCAGTCTTCATACTCTGCTCGCCCAAACGATCCTTCTGCACCCCAGTCTCCAACATCTGCTCTCTGAGTCATTCTTCACAGCAGTCTCCAAACTCTCCTCTCTGCAACCATCCTTCTACACCCCAGTCTCCATACTCTGCTTGCCCCAATGATCCTTCTGCACCCCAGTCTCCAATGTCTGCTCTCTGAAACAGTCATTCTACACCACAGTCTCCAACTCTGCTCTCTGCAACAGTCCTTCTACACCCTAGTCTTCATACTCTGCTTTTCCCAACGATCCATCTGCACACCAGTCTCCAACCTTTGTTCTCTACATCAGTTCTTCTGCACCCCAGTCTCCAACCTCTGCACTCTGTAACAATGTTCTGTACCGCCTTCTCCAACCTCTGTTCTCTGTAATGGTCCTTATGCACCCAAGTATCCAACCTCAGCTTTCTGTATAAGTCATTTTGCACCACCGTCACCAAACTCTTCCCTATCTAACAGTCCTTCTGCAACTCAGTCTGCAACCTCTGCTCTCTGCAACTGTCCTTCTGCACCCCAGTCTCTATCCTCTACTCTCTGCAACAGTCCTTTTGCACCCCAGTCTCCAACATCTGCTCTCTGCAACAGTCATTCTCCACCCCAGTCTCCAACCTCTGCTCTCTGTAAGAGTCCATCTGTACTGCATTCTCAAACCTCTGCTCTCTGTAAGGGTACTTCTGCACCGAAGTCTCAAACCTGTTTTCTGTGTCAGTCCTGCTGCACCCCAGTCTTCAACCTCTGCTCTGTGTAACTGTCCTTCTGCACCTTAGTCTCCAGCCTCTGCTCTCTGCTACACTCTTTCTGGACCCCAATATTCAAACTTTACTTTCTGCAACTGTCCTTCTACATCACATTCTAAAACCTCTGCTCTCTAAAACAGTCCTTCTGCACCTCCATCTCCAACCTCTGCTCTCTGCAAGGGTCCTTCTGCACCTCAGTGTCCAACCTCTGCTCTCTGTAACAGTGCTTCGGCACCTCAGTCTCCAACCTCTGCTCTCTGTATAATCATTCTGCAACCCAGTCTCCAAACTCTGCTTTCTGTAACATTCCTTAATCACCCCATTCTCCAATCTCTGCTCTCTGTAGCGGCCTTCTGCACACCAGTCTCCAAACTCTGCTCTCTTTGTCAGTCCATCTTCACCCCAGTCTCCAATGTCTGCTCTCTGCAACGATCCTTCTGCTCCCCAGTCTTCAAACTCTGTTCGCTGCAACAGTCCTTGTGAAACCCAGTCTACAAAATCTGCTCTCTGAAACATTTTTTCTGTACCTCAGTCTGAAAACTCTGCTCTCTGCAAGAATCCTTCTGCACCCCAGTCTCCAACCTTTGCTCTATGTAACAGTCCTTAAGCACCTCAGCCTCAAACCTCTGCTTTAAGCAACAGTCCTTCTGTACCACAGTCTTCAACATCTGCACCCCAGTATCAAACCATTGCTCTCTGTAAAATCCGTCTGCACCCCAGTCTCAAACCTCCGTTCTGTGTAATGATCCTTCTGCACGCCAGTCTCAAAACTCTGCTCTCTGTAACCGTCCTTCTGCACCTCAGTCTCCGAACTCTATTCTCTGTAAGATAC
This sequence comes from Ictidomys tridecemlineatus, assembly GCF_052094955.1. Classification (NCBI taxonomy): domain Eukaryota; kingdom Metazoa; phylum Chordata; class Mammalia; order Rodentia; family Sciuridae; genus Ictidomys; species Ictidomys tridecemlineatus. Next base: position 157,493 of record NW_027522390.1, on the reverse strand, counting down.
TTCTGAAAACCAGTCTCCAACGTCTCCTCTCTGTAACAGTCCTTCTGCACCCCATTGTTTAAACTCTGCTCTCTGCAACAGTCCTTCTGCACCTCAGTCTCCAAACTCTGCTTTCTGCAACAGTCCTTCTGCAAACAAATCTCCAACCACTGCTCTTTGCAACATTTCTTCTGCACCCCAGTCTCCAACCTGTGCTCTCTGCAACGATCCTTCTGCACCCCAGTCTGAAACCTCTGCTAGCTGCAACAGTCCTTGTGAACCCCAGTCTAAAACATCTGCTTCTTGGAACAGTTCTTCTGTACCTCGGTCTGAAAACTTGCTTTCTGCAATAATCCATCTGCACCTCAGTCTCAAACCTCTGCTCTCTGTAACAGTCCTTCTGTAACTCAGTCTCCAATCACTGCTCTCTGCAACAGTCCTTCTACACCCCAGTCTCCATACTCTGATCGCCCCAACGGTTCTTCTGCACACCAGTCTCCAAACTATTTTCTCGTAATTGGTTCTTATGCACCTCAGACTCCAACCTCTACTCTCTGTAACAGTCCTTCTATACCACAGTCTCCAAACTCTCTTCTCTTTAAGGGTCCTTATGCACCCCAGTATCCAAACTCTGCACTCTGTAACCGTCCTCCTGCAACTCAGTCTGCAAACTCTCCTCTCTGCAACAGTCCTTCTGCACCCGAGACTCTATCCTCTGCTCTCTGCAACAGTCATTTTGCACCCCAGTCTCCAACATCTGCTCTCTGCTACAGTCATTCTCCTCCCCAGTCCTTCTACACCCGAGTCTCCGTACACTGCTCTCACCAACGATCCTTCTGAACCCCAGTCGCCAACGTCTGTTCTCTGCAAAAGTTCGTCTGCACCCCAGTCTCCAACCACTGCTCTCTGCAACAGTCCTTCTACACCCCAGTCTCCATACTCTGCTCGCCCCAACGATCCATCAGCACCCCAGTCTACAACCTCTACTTTCTAAATTAGTTTTTTTGCACCCCAGTCTCCAATCTCTGCTCTTTATAACAGTCCTTCTGTACGGCAGTATCCAACCGCTGTTCTCCGTATGGGTACTTATGCATCCCAGTATCCAACCTCTGATTTCTGTATCAGTCGTTTTGCACCACAATCTCGAAACTCTGCCCTCTGTAACAGTCCTTCTGCAACTCAGTCTGCAACCTCTGCTCTCTGCAACAGTCCTTCTGTAACCCAGTCTCCATCCTCTTCTCTCTGCAACAGTCCTTTTGCACCGCAGTCTCCAAAATTTGCTCTCTGCAGCAGTCCTTCTCCACCCCAGTCTCCAACCTCTGCTCTCTATAACAGTCCTTCTTTACTGCATTCTCCAATGTCTGCTCTCTGTAAGGGTACTTCTAAACCCGAGTCTCCAACCTCTGCTTTCTGTATCAGTCATTCTGCACCCCAGTCTCCAACCTTTGCTCTGTGTAACTGTCCCTCTGCACCTTACTCTCAAACCTCTTCTCTCTGTTACAGTCCTTATAGACCCCAGTCTCCAATCTCTGCTCTCTGTAACAATCCTCTGCACCTCAGTCTCCAATCTCTGGTTTCTGCAACGGTCCTTCTGCTCCTGAGTATCCAACCTCTACTCTCTGTAACTCTGTTTGTACACCTCAGTCTCCAACCTCTGCTCCAACCTTCTGCAACCCAGGCTCCAAACTCTGATCTCTGTAACAGTTCTTCTGCACCTCACTCTCCAATCTCTTCTCTCTGTAAAAGACCTTCTGCACCCCAGTCTCCAACCTCTGCTCTCTGCAACGATCCCTCTGCACCCCAGTCTCCAACCTCCGCTGGCTGCAGCAGTCCATGTGCACCCTAATCTCCAACATCTGCACTCTGTAACAGTTCTTTTGTACCTAAGTCTGAAAACTCTGCTCTCTGCAATAATCCTTCTGCACCCGAGTCTCCAACCTCTGCTCCCTGTAACAGTCCTTCTGTACCTCAGTCTCAAACTTCTGCTCTGTATCAGTCTTGCACAACTGTCTCCCACATCTGCTCTCTCTAACAGTCCTTCTTCACCTCAGTCTTCAACCTCTGCTCTGTGTAACAATTTTTCTGTACCCCAGTGTCCAACATCTGCTCTCTGCAACAGTTCTTCTGCACCCAAGTCTCCAACACCTGATCTCTGCAACAGTCTTTCTGCACCTGAGTCTGGAAACTCTGCTATCTCCAACGATCCTACAGCACCCCAGTCTCCAAACTCTGCTCTCTGTAACAGGCCTTCTGCATGCCAGTCTCAAAATCTGTTCTCTGTAGCAGGCCTTCTGCAACCAAGTCTCAAACCTCTGTTCTCTGCAACGATCCTTCTGCACCCCAGCCTTTAACCTCTGCTCTCTGCAATGATCCTACTGCACCCCAGTCTCCAAACTCTAATCTCTACAACAGTCCTTCTACACCTCAGTCTCCAACCTCTGCTCTTTGCAACAGTTCGTCTGCACCCCAGTCTCCAAACTCTGCTCTCTGCAACATTCCTCCGGCACCCTAGTTACCAACATCTGCTCTCTCTTACACTCCTTCTGCACCCCAGTATCCAACCTCTGCTTTCTGTAACAGTCCTCCTGTACTGCAGAATCCAACCTCTGCTCTCTCAAACGTTCTTTCTGCACCCCAGACTACAATCTCTGCTTTCTGTGTCAGTTCTTCTACACCCCAGTCTCCAACCTCTGCTCTCTGCATCAGTCCTTATGCACCACAGACTCCGAAATCTGCTATCTGAAACAGTCCGACTGCACACCAGTCTCCAACCTCTGCTCTCTGTAATAATCCTTCTGCACCTCAGTCTCCAAACTCTGTACTCCTCATCGTTACTTCTGAACCTCAGTCTCCAACATCTACTATCTGTAACAGTCTTTCTGCACCTCATTCTTCAACCTCTGCTCTCTGTAAGATCCTTCTCCAACCCAGTCTCCAAACTCTGCTCTCTGTAACTGTCCTTCTGCACACCAGTCTCCATATCTGCTCTCTGCACTGATCCTTCTTCACCCCAGTCTCCAACCTCTGCTCTCTGCAACAGTCGTTCTGCACACCAGTCTCCAACCTCTGCTATCTGCAACAGTCTTTCCGCACCCTAGTTAGCAACATCTGATCTCTGCAACAGTCCTTCTGCACCCCAGACTCCAACCACTGTTCTCTGTAAAAGACATTCTGTACTTCAGTCCAAACTCTGCTCTCTGTAACCTTCTTTCTTCACCACAAACTCCAATCTCTGCTTTCTTTATCAGTCCTTCTGCACTCCAGTCTTTAACCTCTGCTCATTGCAATGATCCTACTGCACCCCAGTCTCCAAATTCTGATCTCTACAACAGTCCTTCTGCACCTCAGTCTCCAACCTCTGCTCTCCGCAACAGTTCTTCTGCACCCCAGAATCCAAACTCTGCTCTCTGCAACTTTCCTACGACACCCTATTTACCAACATCTGCTCTTATTTACAGTCCTTCTGCACCCAAGTCTCCAACCTCTGCTCTCTGTAACAGTCCTCCGGTACTGCAGAATCCAACCTCTGCTCTCTGTAACAGTCTTTCTGCACCCCAGACTGCAATCTCTGCTTTCTGTGTCAGTCCTTCTTCACCCCAGTCTCCAACCTCTGCTCTCTACAACAGTCCTTTTGCACCTTTGTCTCCAACCTCTGCTCTCTGCAACAGTCCTTCTGCACCACAGACTCCAAAATCCGCTATCTGCAACAGTCATTTTGCACCCCAGTCTCCAACCTCTGCTCTCTGTAACAATCTTTCTGCGCCCCAGTATTCAACATCTGCTCTCTGCAACAGTTCTTCTGCACATCAGTCTGAAAACTCTGCTCTCTGCAAGAAACCGTCTGCACCCCAGTCTCCTACCTCTTCTCTGTGTAACAGTCCTGCTGCACCTCAGTCTCACTAGTCTGCTCTCTCTAAGATACTTCTGCAACTTAGTCTTTAAACTCTGCACTCTGTAACAGTCCTGCTGCACAACAGTCTCCAAACTCTGCTCTTTTAAACAGCAGTTCTTCAACCCAGTCTCCAACCTCTGCTCTCTGTAACAGGCCTTCTGCACCCCAGTGTCCAACGTCTTCTCTCTGCAATGATCCTTTTCCACCCCAGTCTCAAACATCTGCTCTCTGCCACAGTCATTTTGCACCCCAGTCTCCAAACGCTGCTCTCTGTAAGATCCATCTGAACCCTAGTCTCCAAATTCTGCTCTCTGTAACAGTCTTGCTGTACACCAGTCTCCAACATCTGCTCTCTGAAACACTCCTTCTGCAACTCAGTCTGAATACTCTGCTCTCTGCAATGATCCTTTTGCACCTCAGCCTCCTATATCTCCTCTATGTAATACCCTTCTGCAACCCAGTCTCCAAACTCAGCTCTCTGTAACAGTCCTTCTGCACAACAGTTTCCAACCTCAGCTCTCTGTAACAGGAATTCTCCAACCCAGTCTCGAAGCTATGCTCTTTGTAAAAGTCCTTCTGCACCCCAGATTCCAACCTCTGCTCTCGACAACAGACCTTCTGCACCCCAGTCTAATACTACTGCTCTCTTTAATATTCCTTCTGCACCTCAATCTCCAACCTCTGCTATCTGCAAAGGGCCTTCTGCACACCTGTCTTTAACCTCTGCTCTCTGCAACAGTCCTTCTGCACCCCAGTCTCCAAACTCTTCTCTCTGCAACAATTCTTCTCCATCCCAGTCTCCAACCTCTGCTCTCTGCAACAGTCTTTCTGCACCCCAGTCTCTAAACTCTGCTCTCTTTAACAGCCCTTCTGCAACCTAGTCTCCAACATCTGCTCTCTGTAAGAATACTTCTGAACCCCAGTCTGCACCCTCTGCTTTCTGTATCAGTCCTTCTGCACACCAGTCTCCAACCTCTGCTCTCTGCAACAGTCTTTATGCACCCTAGTTAGCAACATCTGATCTCTGCAACAATCTTTCTGCACCCCAGACTTCAAGCACTGCTCTCTGAAAAAGACATTCTATACTGCAGTCCAACCTCTGCTCTCTGTAACCTTCTTTTTTCACCACAAACTCCAATCTCTGCTTTCTCTATCAGTTCTACTGCACATCAGTCTCCAACCTCTTCTCTCTGTAAGATCCTACTGCACCCCAGTATCCAAACTCTGCTCTCTGTATCATGCCTTCTCTACCCCAGTCTCCAACCTATGCTTTCTGCAATGGTCGAGCTGCACCCCAGTCTCAAACCTCTGTCCTCTGCACCAGTTTTTCTGCTCCCAGTCTCCAACCTCTGCTCACTGTAACAGTCCTTCTGTACCGCAGTCTCAAAACTCTGCTTTATGTAAGATTCTTCTGAAAACCAGTCTCCAACCTCTGCTTTCTGTAACAGTACTTCTGAACCCAGACTCCAAACTCTGCTCTCTGTAACAGTCCTTCTGCACCCAAGTCTCCAACCTCTGCTCTCTGTAACAGTCCTTCGGCACCCCCAGTCTCCACCCTCTGCTCTCTGTAATGATCCTTCTGCACCCAAGTCTCCAACGACTGCTCTCTGCAACAATCCTTCTTTACCCCAGTCTCCAAACTTTTTTCACTGGAATATTCTTCTGCACCCCAGTTTCCAAAATCTTCTCTTGGTAACATTCCTTCTGCACCACAGTCTCAAAAGTCTACTCTATGCAATGGTCCCTATGCACCCCAGTCTCTAACCTTGTTCTCTACAACAGTTCTTCGATACCACAGTCTTCAACCTCTGTTCTCTGTAAGGTTCCTTCTGCACCCAATTCTCCAAACTTTGCTCTCTGTAACAGTCCTTCTGCACCTCACTCTGCAACCTCTGCTCTCTGCAACAGTCCTTCTGCACCCCAATCTCCAAACTCTGCTTTCTGCAACAGTACTTTCCCACCCCAGTCTCCAACATCTGCTCTCTGTTACCGTTCTTCTGTACTTCAGTCTCCAACCTCTACTCTCTGTAATGGTCTTTCTGCACCACAGTCCCCAAACTCTGCTTTCTGTATCAATCCTTCTGCACCCCGGTCTCTAAACTCTGCTCTCTGTAACAGTCTTTCTGCACCTCAGACTCCAACCTCTGCTCTTTCCATCAGTCCTTCTGCACCTCAGTGTCCAAACTCTGCTCTCTGTATGATCGTTCTGAATTCCAGTCTCCAACCTCTGCTATTTGCAATGGTCCTTCTGCACCCCACTCTCCAAAATCTGTTCTCCACAACAGTTATTCTGCACCCCAGTCTCTAATATCTGCTCTAAGCAACAGTCCTTCTTCACCTCAGTCTCAAACTTTGCTCTCTGCAACAGTCCTTCTGCACCCCAGTCACCAAGCTCTGCTTTCTGTATCAGTCCTTCTGCACCCCAGTCTCACACCTCTTCTCTCTATAACAGTCCTTCTGCACCTCAGTCTCTATAACAGTCCTTCTGCACCTCATTCTCCAACCTCTGCTCTCTGTAACAGTCCTTCTGTACCTCCGTCTCCATAATCTGCTCTCCTTAAGATCCTATTGCAACCCAGTCTTTAAACTCTGCTCTCTGTAACTCTCCTTCTGTACCCCAGTCTCCAAGCACTGCTCTCTGTAATGGGACTTCTGCATTCCAATTTCTAACGTCTGCTCTCTGCAAGGGTCCTTCTGCACCTCAGTCTCCAAACTCTTCTCTCTGTAACAGTGCTTCTGCACCTCAGTCTCCAACATCTGCTCTCTGTATCATCCTTCTGCAACCCAGTATTAAACCTCTGCTCTCTGTAACAGTCCTTCTGAACACGTCTCCAAACTTTGCTCTCTGTAACAGGCCTTGTGCACCGCAGTCTCCAACCTCTGTTATCTGTATCAGTCCTTCTGCATTCCAGTCTCCAACCTCTGCTCTCTGCAACAATCCTTCTGCACCCATGTCTCCAACGTATGCTCGCTGTAAGATCTTTCTGCACACCTGTCTCCAACCTCTGCTCTCTGTAACACTCCTCTGTACCACAGTCTCCAACTTCTGCTCTCTGTAAAGATCCTTCTGCATTTCATTCTCAGTCTTCTGCTCTCTGCAACACTCCTTCTTCACCCCAGTCTCCTAACTTTGCTCTCTGTAACAGTTTTTCTGCACCTCAGTCTTTAACCTGTGCTCCCTGTTAAAGTCTTTCTGCAACCCAGTCTCTAACCTGTGCTCTCAGTAAAAGTCCTTCTGCACCAAAGTCTCTAACCTCTGCTCACTCTAACCATCCTACTGAACCAAAGTCTCCAAATTCTGCTCTCTAGAACGATCCTTCTGCACCAGAGTCTCCAAAGTCTGCTCTCTGTAACAGTCCTTCTGCACCCTAGTCTTCAAAGTCTGCTGTCTGTAACCGTCATCTTAATCTCAGGCTCCATTTTCTGCTCTATGCAACAGTTCTTCTTGACCCAAGTCTCCAACATCTGCTCTCTGAAAAAGTCCTTCTAAACCCTAGTCTCCAACCACTGCTAAGTTTAACAGTCTTTGTACAGCCCAGTCTCCATACTCTGATCGCCCCAAGGATCCTTCTGCACCCCAGTCTCCATTCTCTTCTCTCTGCAACTGTCCTTTTGCACACCAGTCTCAATCATCTGCTCACTGCAACAGTCCTTCTTCACCCCAGTCTCCAAACTCTGCTCTCTGTAACAGTCCTTCTGGATCCCAGTCTCAAAACTCTACTCTCTGTAACAGTCCTTCTACACCCCAGTCTAAACCTCTGCTCTCTGCAAAAGTTTTTCTTCACCTCAGTCTCCAATCTCTTTTCTCTGTAACTATCCTTCTGCACCTCAGTCTTCAAACTCTGCTCTTTGCAATGGTCCTTCTGCACCTCAGTCTCCAACCTTTGCTCTCTGCATCGATCTTTCTGCACCCCAGTCTCCAACCTCTGCTCCCTAAAACAGTCGTTGTGCAACCCAGTCTCCAACATCTGCTCTCTGCAACTGTCCTTCTGTACCTCAGTTGAAAAATATGCTCTCTGCAACAATCCCTCTGCACCCCAGTCTCCAACGTCTGCTCTCTGTAACAGTCTTTCTGCACCTTTGTCTCCTACCTCTGCTCTCTTTAAGACCCTTCTAAAAACAAGTCTGCAAACTCTGCTCTCTGTAACAGTCCTTCTGCACCCCAGTCTCAAAACTCTGCTCTCTGTAACAGGCCTTCTGCATCCCAGTCTCCAACATCTGCTTTCTCTAAGAGGCCTTCTGCATCCCAGTCTCCAAACTCTACTCTCTGCAACGATCCATCTGCACCCCAGTCTCCTACCTCTGCTCTCTGAAACAGTCCTTCTGCACCCCATTCGCCTACCTCTGCTCTCTGTAATGATCCTTATGCACCCCTGTCTCAAACATCTGCTCTGTGTAACAGTCCTTCTGCCCCCAAGTCTCCAAACTCTTTTCTCTGTAAGATCTTTCTTAAACCAAGTCTCCAACGTCTGCTATCTGTAACTGTCTTCTGCACCCCAGTCTTTAACCTCTGCTCTCTGAAACAGTCCTTCTGCACCTCAGTATCCAAACTCTGCTTTCTGCAACAGTCCTTCTTCACCCAAGTCTCCAACCTCTGCTTTCTGCAACATTCCTTCTGCACCCCAGTCTCCAAACTGTGCTCTCTCTAAAAGTCTTTCTGCACAGCAGTCTCCAAACTCTGCTCTCTGCAACAGTCCTTCTGCACCTCAGTCTCCAAACTCTGCTTTCTTTAACCACCCTTCTGCACCTCAGTCTCCTAACTCTGCTCTCTACAGTGATCCTTCTGCACCCCAGTCTCAAACCTCATCTCGCTGCAACAGTCCTTGTGAACCCCAGTCTCCAACATCTGCTTTTTGCTACAGTTCTTCTGTACCGCAGTCTGAAAACGCCGCTTTCTTTAATACTCCATTTGCAACCCAGTCTCCAACCTCTGCTCTCTGTGATAGTCCTTCTGTACCTCAATCTCCAATCTCTGCTCTATGCAACAGTCCTTCTGCACACAAGTCTCCAACATCTGCTCTCTTAAACAGTCCTTCTACACCAACAGTCTCCAACTCTGCTCTCTGAAACAGTCCATCTACACCCCAGTCTCCATACTCTGATCGCCCCAACTATCCTTCTGCACCCCAGACTCCATAGTCTGTTCTCTACTCAGTTTTTCTGCATCCAGTCTCCAACCTCTGCTCTCTGTAACAGTCCTTCTGTACCACAGTCTCCAACCTCTGTTCTCTATAAGGGTCCTTATGCACCCCAGTATCCAACCTCTGCTTTCTGTATCAGTCGTTTTGAACCACAGTCTCCAAACTCTGCCCTCTGTAACCGTCTTTCTTCAAATCAGTCTGCAACCTCTGCTCTTTGCAACAGTCCTTCTGCACCCTAGTCTCCAACCTTTGCTCTCTGCAACAGTCATTTTGCACCACAGTCTCCAACATCTGCTCTCTGCAACAGTCATTCTCCACCCTAGTCTCCAAACTTTGCTCTCTGTAATAGTCCTTCTTAACTGCATTCTCAAACCTCTGCTCTCTTTAAGGGTACTTCTGCACCCGAGTCTCCAACCTCTGCATTCTGTGTCAGTCCTTCTGCACCCAAGTCTCCAAACTCTGCTCTCTGTAACAATCTTTCTGTGCCTCAGTCTCCAAGCTCTACTCTCTGTTACAGTCCCTCTGCACCTCACTCTCTGATATCTGCGCTCTGTAAGTTTCTTCTGGAACCCAGTCTCCAAACTCTGCCCTCTGTAACAGTCCTTCTGCACGCCTTCTCCAACACTCCTCTTTGTAACAGGCCTTCTGCACCCGAGTCTCCAAAATCTGTTCTCTATAGCAATCATTCTGCACCCTAGTCTCAAACCTCTGCTCTCTGTAACATCCTTATGCAACCTTTCTAAAAACTCTGCTGTCTGAAACAGTCCTTCTGCACCTCAGTCTCCAAAGTCTGTTCTTTGCAACACTTCTTCTGCACCCTAGTCGCCAAACTCTACTCTCTGTAACAGTCCTTCTGTACTGCAGTCTCCAAACTCTTCATTCTGTATCGGTACTTCTGCACCCCAGTCTCCAACCTCTGCTTTTTGTATCAGTCCTTCTGCACCCCAGTCTACAACCTCTGCTCTCTGTAAGAGTCTTTCTGCACCTCATATCCAAACTCTGCTATCTGCAACAGTCCTTATGCACCCCAGTCTACAAACTCTGGTGTCTGCAAAATTCCTTCTGCACCCCTGTCTGCAACGTGTGCTCTGTGTAACAGTGCTTCTGCATCCCAGTCTCCAACTCTGCTCTCTGCAATGATCCTTCTGTACCTCAGTCTTAAACCTCTGCTCTCTGAAACAGTCCTTCTGCACCCCAGTCTTTAAACTCTGTTCTCTGTAAAAGTCTTTCTCCACCTCAGTCTTCAACCTCTGCTCTCTGGAAGAGTCTTTCTGCACCCCAGTCTCCAACATCTGCTCTCTAAACAGCCCTTCTGCACCCCAGTCTCCAACATCTGCTCTATGCAGCAGTCCTTCTTCACCACAGTGTCCAAACTCTTCTCTCTGCAACGATTCTTCTGAACCCCAGTCTCCAACGTCTGCTCTCTGAAAGATCTTTCTGACACCAGTTTCCAAACTCTGCTCTCTGTAATATTCCTTCTCCACGCCAGTCTCTAAACTCTGCTTTCTGCAATGGTCCTGCTGCACCCCAGTCTCCAACCTCTGTACTCTGCAACACTCCTTCTGCTCCCCAGTCTCCATAATCTGTTCTCTGTAACAGTTCTTCTGTACCGCAGTCTCCAAACTCTGCTCTATGTAAAGGTCCTTTTGCAAGCCAGTCTCCAACCTCTGCTTTTTTTGTCCGTCCTTCTGTACCTCAGTCTCCAACCTCTGTTCTCTGCAAAAGTCCTTCTGCATCCCATTATCCATCATCTGTTCCCTGTAACAGTCCTTCTGAACAACAGTTTCCAACATCTGCTCTCTGAAAAAGTTTTTGGGTACCCTAGTCCCCAACCTCTGCTCTCTGCAACAGTCTTTCTGTACTGCAGTCTCCAACTTCTGCTCTCTTCAACGAAACTTCTACACCCCAGTCTCGAACATCTGCTCTCTGCAAAAGTCCTTCTGCACCTCAATCTGAAAATTTTGCTCTCTGAAACAATCCTTCTGCACCCCAGACTTCAACATCTGCTCTCAGTATCAGGCCTTCTGCACCCCAGTCTCCAAACTCTGCTCTCTTAATTAGTCCTTCTGCACCCCAGTCACAAACCTCTGCTCTTTGTTACAGTCCTTCTGCATCACAGTCTCCTACATCTGCACTCTGCAACAGTCTTTCAGCACCCCAGATTACAACTGCTGGTTTCTGCAATAGTCCTTCTACACCCCAGTCTCCAACCTCTTTTATCTGCAACAGTCCTTCTGCACCCGTCTCCAAACTCTGCTCTCTGTAACAATCTTTCTGAGCCTCAGTCTCCAACCTCTACTCTCTATTACAGTCCCTCTTCCCCTCACTCTCCGACATCTGCTCTCTGTAATTTTCTGCTGCAACCCAGTCTCCAAACGCTGCCCTCTGTAACAGTCTTTCTGCACGCCTTCTCCAACTCTCCTCTCTGTAACAATCCTTCTGCACCCCAGTCTCCAAAGTCTGTTCTCTATAACAATCCTTCTGCACCCCAGTCTCCAACCTCTGCTCTCTGTAACATCCTGCTGCAACCTTTCTGAAAACTCTGCTCTCTGAACAGTCCTTCTGCATTTCAGTCTCCAAACTCTGTTCTTTGCAACACTCCTTGTTCACCCCTGTCGCCAAACTCTACTCTCTGTAACAGTCCTTCTGTACCGCAGTCTCAAAACTCTTCTCTCTTTAACGGTCCTTCTGCACCCCAGTCTCCTACCTCTACTCTCTGTAACAGTCTTTCTGCACCTCATATCCAAACTCTGCTATCTGAAACAGTCCTTATGCACCCCAGTCTACAACCTCTGGTGTCTGCAAAATTCCTTCTGCACCCCTGTCTGCAACGTGTGCTCTGTGTAACAGTGCTTCTGCATCCCAGTCTCCAACTCTGCTCTCTGCAATGATCCTTCTGTACCTCAGTCTTAAACCTCTGCTCTCTGAAACAGTCCTTCTGCACCCCAGTCTTTAAACTCTGTTCTCTGTAAAAGTCTTTCTCCACCTCAGTCTTCAACCTCTGCTCTCTGGAAGAGTCTTTCTGCACCCCAGTCTCCAACATCTGCTCTCTAAACAGCCCTTCTGCACCCCAGTCTCCAACATCTGCTCTATGCAGCAGTCCTTCTTCACCACAGTGTCCAAACTCTTCTCTCTGCAACGATTCTTCTGAACCCCAGTCTCCAACGTCTGCTCTCTGAAAGATCTTTCTGACACCAGTTTCCAAACTCTGCTCTCTGTAATATTCCTTCTCCACGCCAGTCTCTAAACTCTGCTTTCTGCAATGGTCCTGCTGCACCCCAGTCTCCAACCTCTGTACTCTGCAACACTCCTTCTGCTCCCCAGTCTCCATAATATGTTCTCTGTAACAGTTCTTCTGTACCGCAGTCTCCAAACTCTGCTCTATGTAAAGGTCCTTTTGCAAGCCAGTCTCCAACCTCTGCTTTTTTTGTCCGTCCTTCTGTACCTCAGTCTCCAACCTCTGTTCTCTGCAAAAGTCCTTCTGCATCCCATTCTCCATCATCTGTTCCCTGTAACAGTCCTTCTGAACAACAGTTTCCAACATCTGCTCTCTGAAAAAGTTTTTGGGTACCCTAGTCCCCAACCTCTGCTCTCTGCAACAGTCTTTCTGTACTGCAGTCTCCAACTTCTGCTCTCTTCAACGAAACTTCTACACCCCAGTCTCGAACATCTGCTCTCTGCAAAAGTCCTTCTGCACCTCAATCTGAAAATTTTGCTCTCTGAAACAATCCTTCTGCACCCCAGACTTCAACATCTGCTCTCAGTATCAGGCCTTCTGCACCCCAGTCTCCAAACTCTGCTCTCTTAATCAGTCCTTCTGCACCCCAGTCACAAACCTCTGCTCTTTGTTACAGTCCTTCTGCATCACAGTCTCCTACATCTGCACTCTGCAACAGTCTTTCAGCACCCCAGATTACAACTTCTGGTTTCTGCAATAGTCCTTCTACACCCCAGTCTCCAACCTCTGCTCTCTGTAACAATCTTTCTGAGCCTCAGTCTCCAACCTCTACTCTCTATTACAGTCCCTCTTCCCCTCACTCTCCGACATCTGCTCTCTGTAATTTTCTTCTGCAACCCAGTCTCCAAACGCTGCCCTCTGTAACAGTCTTTCTGCACGCCTTCTCCAACTCTCCTCTCTGTAACAATCCTTCTGCACCCCAGTCTCCAAAGTCTGTTCTCTATAACAATCCTTCTGCACCCCAGTCTCCAACCTCTGCTCTCTGTAACATCCTGCTGCAACCTTTCTGAAAACTCTGCTCTCTGAAACAGTCCTTCTGCATTTCAGTCTCCAAACTCTGTTCTTTGCAACACTCCTTGTTCACCCCTGTCGCCAAACTCTACTCTCTGTAACAGTCCTTCTGTACCGCAGTCTCAAAACTCTTCTCTCTTTAACGGTCCTTCTGCACCCCAGTCTCCTACCTCTACTCTCTGTAACAGTCTTTCTGCACCTCATATCCAAACTCTGCTATCTGAAACAGTCCTTATGCACCCCAGTCTACAACCTCTGGTGTCTGCAAAATACCTTCTGCACCCCAGTCTGCAACGTGTGCTCTGTGTAACAGTGCTTCTGCATCTCAGTCACCAACTCTGCTCTCTGCAATGTTCCTTCTGTACCTCAGTCTTAAACCTCTGCTCTCTGCAACAGTCCTTCTGCACCCCAGTCTCAAAACTCTATTCTCTGTAACAGTCTTTCTCCACCTCAGTCTTCAACCTCTGCTCTCTGGAAGAGTTATTCTGCACCCCAGTCTCCAACATCTGCTTTCTAAACAGTCCTTATGCAACCCAGCCTCATACGTCTGCTCTTTACAACAGTCCTTCTGCAACCCAGTCTCCAACCTCTACTCTCTGTAGAAGGCATTTGCACCCCACTGCCTAGGACAGCAGCTGTGGGTTTCACAAGGATCTGGTGCTGCCTTCTGAATGCATGTCCATGAGGCCTTGGCGAAGGCTCGTGCTCCAGGCCCTCCTTCATATCCGGCTGTGAGGCCAGGGAAGGGGTCACAAAGCACGCCATCCAACACCTTATTTATTTCTGATCACCATCCTCTCCATTATTCCAGGATCATATTGGTCATTTATGGTAAGCAAACACTGAGTCCAGATTTTGGTCCATCAACCAAAGAGTCTAAAAGCCACTCCCCGTGGCTCAGGAAAATCCTTGGCCCTAATATTTCTGGTGATTACGTCCCTCTGACTGCATTCAAGATGATTCAGCAATATGCCCTGAATTCTTTTGTCTAGAAGACTCAAACAAATTCTCTTATATATTCTTAAGGCTCCTATTAACAAAATACAGTAAAATATTTACCTTTTATTTTGGTGTGACCCTTATACTCTCCTGGGCTATATTTTATACTCTTACCGGAGGCGTTCTAGGATCAGACCCCAATTAAGAGTCTGGTGACAATGTGGGATGATGGATGAGCATCTTAAAGACAATTGGGCTGGAGATGTTTCTGAAGCAGTAGTGCGCTTGCCTGACACGCGTATGGCCCGGGTTCGATCCTCAGCACCACATACCAACAAAGATGTTGTGTCCGCTGAGTACTAGAAAATGAATATTAAAAATTCTCTCTCTCTCTTTCTCTCTCTCTCTCTCTCTCTCTCTCTCTCTCTCTCTCTCTCTCTCTCTCCCTCCTCTCCTCTGCTCTCCTCTCCTCTCTCACTCTCTCTTAAAAAAAAAAGACAAATGCCCAGGTAGAGTCACCATAGGGTCTTCAATTTAGGGAAAGCTAGTCTCCTCGGAGGAGGAGGGGCTGCTTCTGACAGCAGAGTGTTAATGGAGATTTCAGGGTTCAGGTCTCTGAGATTTGTCTAATTCCACTGGTATTTTGCCATTCTAATTAAGAGGGTCTCAATCATTCTCCCATTAATGTCCTAATTGACATAAGAGAGACCTGGAGAATATGGATTTATAATTTTCTTTGTACTTCTGCAATTTGGAGAATTGGATGTTTTATTCGATATTAACCTTTATCAGTTTCCAGAGAGAAAATATTTCTGATGATCTGAACCTGACTTGAAGGAGGAATATAATGCTTGAACCTATTATTTTCTTTCTGTAAGTCTCCCACTCCAGTCAGTAACAGCAGTCTGTAGTCATGTTGTAATGTTCATTCCCACCCGGAAGGTCGTTGCTGTTATTCTAAATCTCAGTTTTCCATAGACATTTGATTTCAGGCCACGATAACTTAAAGTCTCTGTTGGGTCATTGCACACCAGGAATTATCAGGTCTCTTTTCCCATGGGCTGTGACATCATCAACATATTCAATTCTCTCATGTCAGACATCCAACCTACCTCCTCAGATTTGTTATCTAGAACCATCTCTGATGTCAACCACTATTGTGGTCAGTGCCACCATGGTCAGGTAGAGATGAAGAACGACTCTTGATGTCTTAGGGTAGAAGAAGTTGAAACAGAAAAAAGTTATAAAATGGTTGGGAGATCTGGAAGAAAAAAAGAAAATAGGGCAGGTGACACTACCCTATATATGGAAACCCTAACATCCCTGGAAAAAGATGCTCATTCCAGGCTACTGTGACCCACATTCAGAAACAGCTGTCTAAGAGCCTGCACACACAGCTCCTAGCACCAAGGAGATTAGTTCCTGCCTCTAAAGGGCTTGTTTGCTGCTGCTGCTATGGGATCCAATAGAACCCGCTTTCTTCCTTTCCTTTCTTCCTCTCTTCCTAGTGTTTGGCTGATCTTGACAGAACCTCCTTAAATGGAGGCCTGCAAACAGGGGAGTGTGGAAAACGATGTTGTCGTACTTTCTGTCCCTCTGATGTGGGAGAACACAGAAAGACAGAGATGGTGCTGAACACCCACACAAGGTGTCCGACACACTTGACCTGAAAATGGGAAAAGGGAGGGTGTTTGTGTAAAGAGAGGAAAGAAAGGAGTCTCAGAGATTTTAAAAGTGGAAGTTGGAGTTTAAGCTCCAGATACAGACTCTCTAACCAGGTGCCTACAAGTCCCTGGGAGGCATCTTTTTCAGATGACTGTATACTCCAGTTTGAAGATTGGTCTAGACTGTGATCCTGCAGAAAGATGCACATTCTCCAGCCTGCTTCCTCAGGGCACCCTGGACCTCGCTGCTTCTCAGGCTGTTAATGACAGGGCTCAACAGGGGGCTCACCACACAGAAGAGCACAGAGACCAGGGTGTCCATGTCCAGCCTTCTCTGGGCCTGTCAGAGTGGAAGTTGGCTGTTCCATAGAAGACCACCACAACAGTGAGGGGGGACACACAGTTGGAGAAGGCCTTTCTCCTGCCTTGGGCAGAGGGAATTCCCAGGATGGACCCCATGATGAGTGCGTAGGAGCCTACAGTGAAAAGGCAGGGGCTCAGGCCCATTGTGGCAATGACAACGTGGAGCGCAGACTCGTTGACAGAGGTATCTGAGCAGGAGAGCTTCAGAAGAATGGGGTGTCACAAGAAAGTGGCTCAACTGGTGGGGCCCACACAAAGTGAGTGTGATGGCCAGCACCTTTTGTGTGACCAAATTCACCAGCCCACACACCAGGACCCAGTCACCTGGCCAACACAGACCTTTACACTCATGATGACTGGGTACTGAGGAGGACGGCACGTGGTTACACAGCAGTCATACTGGCCACACAGCTAGTAAGAAGCCTTCTGTGCCAGCACTTGTCACCAAGAAGAAGATCTGGGAAAGGCAGCCCTCATAAGAAATGGCCTTCTTCTCCCAGAAGAAGTTCACCAGCAGTACTGGGAGGGTGGTGAATGTTTAGCAGACGTCCAAGAAGCTCAAATTGCTGAGGAAAAAGTACATTGGAGGGTGGAGAGCAAGACTGACCCTTGTGGCCACTATTATGAGCATATTCCCCAGGAGAGTGGTCAGGTAAATGACCACAAAGAGCAGAAAGAACCAGCCCTGTAGGCTGAAGTGGTTGGAAAATTCCAAAACGATGAATTCAGTGACAAATGATTGATTGCTCATTTTCAATGGTATCATAGCTACAAAACAGAGAAAAAGAGACCATGACGAGAATGGACTGAGAGCACCCCAAACAGGCTTGTTAATCTGCAGCAACATGGCAAATAATATTGTATACAGAGATGCCTGGACTCTGGAAAGAGACGTATAGGAGTGACTTTAGAGAGACCATAACTTCTCACAGACTTTTGCATGGGCACTCTTTTGTAAAAATAAATGGAGACTTGGTCAAATGCACAACCAGCTATCAACACCTGTGTCTCATTGAATCTGCAGTATCTCCCTCTTAACACTATGCTTCACTGTGATGAATTCTTTTTTGTATGTCTGTTATTTCAAGTAATAAGTTTTCATTTTGGAAAAATCAAGAAAATGCAGAAAGTTATTCAGAAAAATAGAACAGGTCACAAAATCAAAGCTCTCTTTGCATTCGTACCATTCTACCTCTATCTATCTTTAAAATATCCAAAGCAAAATTTCCCAATATTGTTGTACTCTATTTAGTTGTTTGCCTTGTAATCTTAATTTCCTAACATGAAATTAAGTTAATATCTCCTTTTTTATTGAACATAGAAACCTTCCATTTCATTTACTATCATAAATATTGGAATAGAAGCTTTCATACATATGTATCTGTGATCATCTCTGATTATTTCTTAAAAGTAAAATTACAAGTCACCAGCTTTTAAATACATTGATCTATTTTTTTTCAGTAGAAACTTTTATTTTTTTAAGTTTTATAAGATTCAAGAAATTTTGACAAATGATATATACTTAGGTATTTTTCTTCTTTTGTATTAAAAATTTACCTCACCAAACATTACATTTCCTGAAAAAAAAATGATTGATACAATTACTGATTTTCTATCATGTTACCCATGCTAATCCGTGATCCATTGTTTTGAACTAAGATTTCTGTTTCTTTTTCAATCTTAAATGAAAAATATTATAGTAAAATAGTAGGCTCTTGGTCCAGATAAATGTAGATTGAAATCCATCTGTTGTTTACTAGATGTTGTTTGTAAAATTCAGCTCATCTCTATTCCTCAGTTTTTTCCTTGCCTAGGATATTAATGATGTCTATTTCACAACTGCTGAAAAATGTTTTGAGATAATTTAAGCTATGTGTCTGGCACATTATATTTACTCAATGCCTTTTATCAAGTTAGAAAATTTCTATCCATTTTTTACTAGTAGTTTTTTTTTTTTTTTTTTGCTGTATGTGTGCTGGGTTTTTAATTCAGAGCCTTATGCATACTAAGCATGCACTCTACCACTTGACTTTGCCCCTAGTTTCATTTAGTTATAGTTTTTATCATAAATAAATATTGAATTTTCTTGTTTTCTCTGCATCTATTTAAATGATATATATTTTTTCTTATTTAGTCTGTTACTATGGAAATTCAGTTGACTGAATTTTTGAATACTGAACCAGCCTTTCATTCTGGGATTGATCTCAATTGACTGTAATGTTATCCTTATTCTATATGGCTGAGTTCAGTTTGTTAATATTGTTCCCTGCTTGCTTTTGTGTATTCTATTTTCGCTGTATTCCAGAGATAATCTATTTCTTGAAGAATTCTCAGCTGTATTCTACTGTTATTTTCAGTCAATGCATGTATTCTATTTTCGCTGTTCTCCAGAGATAATCTATTTCTTGAAGAATCCTCAGCTGTATTCTACTGTTATTTTCAGTAAATGCATGTTAGTGGACTAGTGGGAAACAGAGAAGGGATTACTGATGTTTCCAAGAAGCCCTGCCTTAGGTACTGTAAACTCAGTCACAGGGATATGGCCTTCAAAGTGACCCACTTTTTAGCAATATGGCTGAGCCTAGTTCTTATTCCTCCAGACATTAGACATTTTGGCCTGTTCCTTTCCATAGATGCAAAGGTTTTCCGTTGAGTGTCCTAATGTAACAGTTTCTGTTACTCTTGCCCCTGAAGATTACAGCTTTTGTTCTATGCAAAAAATCAGAAAATGGGTCTGGGAGGAGTTTTGGCTGCTGTTGTGCTCTTTGTTCCTCCACCTATCCAAGAAATGATAACGTTAAAGACACTTTCTCAGAATACTTCCCTATCTTCCTGGGAGCATTTGGTGGAATCCATGGAGAAAAAGAAAAAATACAAACATCTTATGTCTATAGCTTTCTGGGTCTTTATGCTCTTAAACCAGTCTATACTAAGTCTTTAGCAATTCATTAACTATTTTTTATTTGAGTTTTTTTTTCCATAAATAAACTCCTATGTATCTAGTGGGTTCTCCCATAGTTAAAAAAATGCCTGGATTATTTTGGTTGCTTATCTCTCCCCAGACTTTGGTTAGTTGTTTGCTTTATAATCTTCATTTCTAATAAAGTCAAGGAAATTCATTAATTTGCATTTTCTTCTGATCTTTTTGGTTATTATAATGATCAAAAAAACATGCTTCCTAGCTATTTCGATAGATATTCATGTTGAAATTTGAAGTCTATACACTTACTTTTCAAAAGTAATTTTGTAATTTAGTAATTTCTAATTTAGTTAAATATGTACTTATTCTGTTCAAAACAATCCCATTCCTAGCATATTTCCAAGGAAATTAATGGACAGTTCACAAAAATCCTTGTGTAAAAATTCATAATAACTCAAACAAATATTATGCCTTCAGCAGAAGGACAGAAGACAAATCACGGTTTATCATGCAGTGGAATAATGCAGTTACTTTAGAAACACAAATACTGAAAGATTAATAACATTGACAAATCAAAAAAAAATTTTCTGGGTGAAAGAAGCCAGGTACAAAATATATACTGTATCTTTCCTTTAAATAAATTACTAAAATTAGCAAAACAGCTATAATGGTCAAGTAATAATGGTGGTCTTTTTTTTTTTTTGGAGCTCAGGGGTGATATCATTTGAAGCATGAAAGAATTTTCTAAAGTGATGGAAATATTTTATATCCTGATTTTTGGTAGTTCATATATATGTAAAATATTATAAACCTGTACACTTTAGATCTGTGTATTCTTTGAGTACAAATTATAGTTCAAGTTTTAAAAATAGCCTTATTTGAAAAATAAGAAATTAATGGGGAAGAGTGGTACCTGCCTGTAATTTCTGGTACTTGGGAGACTAAGACAGGAGGATCATAAATTTGAAACTCTGCAAGGCCCCCAGCCCCAAATAATTGAAAGGGCTGGAGATATATCTTCATGGTTCCCCAGTACTGCAGTAAGTAAGTAAGTAAGTAAGTAAGTAAGTAAGTAAGTAAGTAAGTAAGTAAATTGATAAATAGAAGTGAAAGCATTTTTTCAAGATGATTTTTAACTCAGGATTGCTTGGCACCACATCTAAATATTTTTATAGGTCTCTAAGAGGTTAAGTATTTTCTCCCATTTTTTGCATTTCTCTACTTGTTTTTTACCACAGTGATAGTCCAGGACATATCACATTTTAAAAGTGACATCAGTTGTTTCCTGATCATGATCTGTTTGAAGCTGTGAATGTGATTGGTGGGTGCATTCGGACTGTATCACAGATACAAAGCCTTGCTCACCATGACGGATGGGCGTGTGCATGTGTGTGTGTGTGTGTGTGTGTGTGTGTGTGTGTGTGTGTGTATGTGTGTGTGTTTGTTATTGGTTGTGGGATATATCTTGACTGAGAAAACTGTCTTATAATTAGTGGGATGGCAAGTTGGCATCTCAGGCAACATTGATGGCAGAAATCTCAAAGAATATAGCAGGAATCTGCCATCTAAGGCTCAGCAAGCTCAGAACACCTGGTTATCCTAATTGCTATAAATGGAAAGACCCTCAATATTTAGCTTCTCTGAGAGCTGCATCACACTGGGGCGGGAGGAGGGAGCCCATTTCCATAGAGATGTACCCTGTTTCTATGGAGACTCCAGCTAGGCTTCAAGGGGCTGGTGGGATAGTACCAGTGGATGCTGCCAAGCCCTGGGTCATTCTGAGGAGCCTGCTACTTCAAGGGAGGTGGCAGGGTATCAGCCTATGGGGCCGGGACTAGGCTCTGTGAAGTTGTGTTAGGCCTGATTTCTAAGCAAGGTACTTGGCAATAGAAAACACAGAAAACGTCCCACCCCCCACCATGCCATGGGTGAGAGAGCCCAGGTGTGTCTCTGGAAGCCATGCTTGGGTATGAGCATGGACATCAATGATTGCAGAGTATCAACAATAGGGGACCATAAATCTCTTTCAGGTGAGTGCAGATTAAAAACAGGGACATCTGGAGGGAGGTAGACTGGGTTTTAGAAAATCATCAGATCTCTAGATCTAGAACACGCAGATAGATCCTCTCATTGAATTGTGCCTGTGAGTCCAAGGAGCAGGGGTCAATAATGTGAAACCTGGTTCCCCAGATTTTAGACACACCTGTTTAGTTCAAAAGAGTGATCTGAGTGCTAAAACAAGATCAAAATTAAGTGTTATGTATCTGAAGACGTGCTGTGTTGATGGTGGGAGAAAATCTCTGAAGCCCTCATGGAGAAGGATATGGAGAACTTTAAAATCCTAGTTGAAGAGGACACGGTATAGACAACAAATCAGTTTGGGCAGGCTGGCTAGCTGGTGGGATCACTCAGGAAAACAAAAATATATGAGGAATAGCAGATGTAGAGGAGGCTTTAGTTGATTTGATTTGAGTAATGTTGAATGTGAGTTATCTGTGGGATAATCACGTGGAAATGCCCTTCACAGACAGCCTAGAACTGCAGGTGTGGATTTGGGAGTCATTGTCTTGAAGGCAACTGTTACAGCAAAGGGTGGATATGAAATCCCCCAGGAGAATAGAGAAAGAAGAGAAGGAAATAGAGAAAGTAGGGATTCTTGTGATACTTGGTGATCACGAAAATTGCAGTAAATGTTTATCCAGGAATGACTAAAAACACCACACTATCTAGGTCAGTTGTAGGTATTGCTTTCTCTAAATAATTTCCCTAAACAAGAGGTTACCTTATTAGAATTGATTTACAATAAATCAACTTTGAAATGGAGCTGGAAGCTACATGTACTTGACATTTCTTATGTTCTCTGTTTTCTCTATCAACTTCCTGGATGAACTTCAAGTCATTTAGAAATCAGTGACATGTACTTTCTTTTAACTTCCCATATCAAAAAGATCAATATGACAATCTCTTTTATAGGTACATATCTAGATGTTTTCAGAAAAAGAAATAAAATTCTACATAGAAGGCAGTTCCAGCAGATTTTACTATGGGAAATTGGTACATGGTCTGTGGATGTGTAAAAGGGAAAACTAAACGTAAATGTTCAGGGATTTAAAAATACAATCTCTGAAGTTGTGCATACTGCTAGTGTAAAGGTCTTAAATATAAAGGTCAGTTCAGAAGGGACAATTTCACGGGGCATTAAAAAAATCTTCCAATGTATGTTTATATAATTTTATCTACATATCAGTTTTTCCTTGGTTTTACTGGCTAATTTCTTGTAGGTCACTGGTGTGGGGTAGGGTGAAGGATGATACCCAAACAATTTTCCTTATCCTCTATGCTCTTTATTAATGTAGGACATTAAATTGAATCATCATCATGGTCACCATTAGAATCCATTATTTACAATCATAACTCAACTCATGAATGACACTTTGTAACACAATATGTACTTGATCCTTAGAATTTATATAATGCAGCATATAAATTAGATCAACTTAATAGTGAACCCTCTGCTCTGCAATAATAATAACCATAATCATCATAATCATCTAGGGCATATTTAATAGAAAAATAATTTGATTGTGAGTCTTCTTAGATTGCTTCAATACACATAAATGCCTGACTTTAAAACCTTGTTTAATGTAGATTAAAAGTGGCATGTTTTCTGTAAAAATTAGATTGAATTTCGGATAATCCATTCTATAAAAACTCAGTGAATTTCTTTGAAAAGATAAATTTTTACATACCTGAATCCAATCAGGATTATTCAAATTGAGTAACAAATAGAGACACACATTAGATAAAAATACCTGACACTTATTAAATGCCTATAAGTCTTTTACATTCATTAACTTATTTGGTTTACACAACAGCCTATATGATAACCTATTATCCCCATTTTAAAGAAAAAATTAACGCACAATATATTAATGCAAGTAGGGAAATATCAATGAATCCCTTTAATTTGCATAATGTACATTAATTTGTACATTTAATATGTATTAACAGTTATGATTTAAGAAACAAAAAAGAAATTGACTCAGAAAATTTATCATGTAATAACTATTATTTGTAGTGATACTTTGTTACCTGATGATAATAGCATATAGTAGTAAACTGTCTTATCTACAATGCCCAGACATTCTTGTCTTTGGTTCTAATAGTTTATTGCACATGATAAATAGGCCAACAGAGCTTTCATTAAAATTCCAAATCTCAGGGCCTTAAAAAGCTTAAAGTATTTAAATTTCAATAGAAAGTCGGTGCTTCAGTTAAGAACAACTAATTTTAAAATCTAAATATAAACAAAATAAAATAAATAAGTCTAGAGTCTTAAAAGAAGAACTTTCTTTTGTTTTTTTTTTTTTTTTTTTTTTTTTTTTGCTTTGGCAATAAATCAAATGTTTTGCTGACTAACCTTAGGGACTCATTTCCTCAAACGAAAAAAAAAAAAATGGGCATGACCAAAACGAGGAAGAATTGTGTGATCATGAAAACCCTTATGCACATCAGGGAAACAATGATTCCTATTTGATCTCAATAGCACAAGCAATGATTAAAATTTTTAAATCCAATTTTCATGTTGCCCAGTAAATTGCTTAAAACACACACACACACACACACACACACACACACACACACACACACACACACACACACAGTACAAGGTCAATTTATTCAGAAAAATATCTGAATGATTTCAGGTGCTTTTGGCAATGTGAATTTATTACTGTGAAATCTATGAGCTATCTGGCCTGGCCCAGAGTTGTCCTCATATCCTTTCATGTGGTGTGGGTGCTTGGAGCCGAGGGAAAGATCAGAGGTCATTGTGCAGAACAGTTGGCCTCAGTCAGTGAGTTCCAAGTGTTCCCAGTGATGCTGGTCCAAGGACACACTTTGGGGGAGGCTGGGCTCTTTCACCAAACATGCAGGGATGCCCTTACCCCTAACTGGTAGGTTTAAAATCTTAACAAATTTACCAGGAAAAAGACTCCCTCCTGTCTTGGAGATTCAGCACTCAATTCAGCATTTAACATCTCTTTCAGTTCTGTTTTTTGGGGGCCGGGTTTTAGGGGGGCATTTACCGGAGATTAAACACAGGGGCTTAACCACTGAGCCACATCCCCAGCCCTATTTTATATTTTATTTAGAGACAGGGTGTCACTGAGTTTCTTGGTTCCTTGTTTTTGCTGAGGCTGTCTTTGAACTCACTATATTCCTGCCTCAGCCTCCTGAGCTGCTGGGTTACAGGCGTGCACCACTGTGCCAGCTCTTTCAGTTCTTTTTATTTCACCTGTGCTTCATCTAGCATAAAGGGAAAAGGAAGACAAATTATTACCTCTTACAATATGTCAGAGCCTTCTAGTTATAAAATTATTCAAAATAAAAAATTCTCTTTTCCATTTAGAATTTTAAAATTTCTTTTCTTGGTAGTGGTTAGTTTGAATTCAAACCAATTTTGTTCCTATAGAGGGTCTAATTAAGTCCTAAGCAAGATCTACTAAGAAAGCCAAAGAGGGTAAGATCTGATCCCTGTCCTGCTGCGCCCCTCCCCTGACTCAGGCAATGGCAAGGCCCTACTGAGTTGGATGGTGCAAGGCGTCCATCCACTGGAGGAGCGCAGTATGTTTCTGGGAATGGGCTGATTTGTTTTTGTATTTCTTTAATAAGTATAGTTTTGATTTCTCATATGACCATTAAGTATAAAGGAAAAATCATGACTTTCCCAATTAATGCAACTACTTCTAAAGCACAGATGTGTTTGCTCTAAATGCAATGATTTAGCTGTGGAGTGTAAATTGTTAATATCTAAAGAAAAACTTTCTGTATTCCTGTCAAGGAAGTTTTTGAGAAATTAAATTAAAATCTAGAGAAGAAAATTAATGTTAAGAAGATAGATTAGTGCTTAGTACTGGGCAACTTTTTCTTGTTCCTGTGAACAATGGTTTGTGGTCTTACTTTTGTTTGGTTACACGTAATAACAAATCAACTACTTGCTGTAACCATGGCACTGGTTCCAGTCAGTAAGTAAAGAAAGAATAGTCAAGTTATAGGCCAATAGTTTGGGACATTTGTAACTATTATTAAAAGTTAACTAAGTAGAAACAGCTAAAAGCAAAACTCGAACTGAAAGTACAAATGCTTGCTTATGCATAAGCCAAGATACATTTTTCTATTCTAATTGTAGCTACGTAATATTTTGTTTTGTTTGAATAATGATTCCTGTTTTGTAACCACAAAGTACTGTAAGCCTGCCAAAATGAAAAGTATATATCATCAACTTCACAAGTAAAGATTGGGATCAACACCTTCACTTTGGTGTCTGTGTTGTTTCTCCACCCCCTCTTTCGCCGACTCCTCACAATCCATTCGTCTCCTGAGACCCCCTGTTGGAGCTGGTCTCCGACACTGTCTTTCAACCAACTTACAATCTAATGGGAAGATGAACTCAATATGTGCAGGAAATTGGTAACAATTCTATGTAACCTACAAATTATCATTATTTTTCCTTAGTGTTTGCTTGGGCAGCTCTGGGAATGGAGCACTTAATACTTGTCAAAGCCCCTCATTCCATCTTGAATATGCGCTCCTCCAGGTCCTAGTTGGGCCTCTCAATTGTGTTCTAAACACTAGGGAAACACCTTGTGTAAATGTGCACTCAGTATAGGTTTGAAGAATGAAGAAGGTCTGTCAAGTACATCCATGAAGCAGAGTTTTTAAAGATTCTTTAAAGACAGTACTGTGTGAAACCTAAAGGATCTAACAGAGACTTGACAGAGGTAAGAGGAGATTTCTGTTTAGTGGTTCTGGTGCAGATATCTTGCTGAGAAAAAATAAAGCCTCTGTGGGCATAAGTGAGGCAGCATAGCCCAGAGGCTTCTGAGGAACTCAGTGTCTCCTGTCTCCTAAACATATCACTTATGGAGACCATCGGCTAAGTTCCCACAGAACAAGCAGCTCTGCATCTTTCTTTCCTAATAAGTCATCTCAAAGTCAGGTGACTGAGAATGAAGTAACTTATGAGTGACCCCAAAATATAATATTTCTAAAGGAGGGGGGTTGTGTATGAAGTAGATTACTCACAAGCTTCAGGGATTTATTACAGTTAATAAATTGCTTGCAACTCCCCTCCCCAAGCATCCATGTGTTGTAAGATAAAGATGAAAACCCCTAGTTAGTGAATGAATACGTTTCTAAGCATAACTTCTTCTACAAGAATGATTTTTATTTAAACAGATATTTTGGTAGGTCTATTGTTATGCTATATTGTATCATAATGGGAATGTGTCCCTATACTTTCTCCCTAAAAATTATTCCTTTTTGTCCTACTCATCAAAAGCAGAGGATTAACACTTAGCATTATCTGTTGTTTACTATAAGTAATTTTCCACACACATCATCTCACCTAAAAAATTTAGGCATTCCAGGGTTTCTGTTTATGTTTTGGGTTTTCTTCCAGTACTAGAGGCATCATGCTAAATCCCTCAGGTTTTGTGATAACATCTAAAGTTATTTCTACTCTGGCTAGGGATAGAATGAGTCAGGGTGGGTGTACACTTATTGGGATAAATTTTGTATGGCATATTAAGTTTTTCCTTCATGTTACATACTTTGCCAGATGGACAGATATCAGAAGCCACAATATTAAAAGCATCCCCACTATCTTCAGCTGATCCACTCCTGCTAAGGGCTGATGCCTTACCAAACCCTGTATTACTTCGTGCCCCTTAATTTTATGATGTTGCTGATGCTCATGACCTGGTGAAGAAATTGTTTTCTATGGAGTTTAATAGTAGGAGAAAAAAAAAGAGTCATCAAATAGCTCTTTCAGGCACAGATGGAGAAAAGACAACAAGCTTGAAAGTCTTGTAGTATTTTACTGCACAAAAATAAAAATGAAAGTATTAGATAAAGAGATAAGTCTCTAAAACTTAAAATTTCCCATAATACAATGGGGTTTTTTTCATGCTTAGGAGAGACACATTAACAGTACTCCTAAAAGATCTTAGAATGATTAGCCATCAGGGAAAGGCAAAGCTTAAGCACATTTGATGAAGCACTTCACACATTCCAGGGTCTTCACAATAAAAAGAATGATAATGATGTGTTGTTAAGGGAGTGAGGAAATCAGAAGCTTTATTCACCACTCTTAATAATAAGGTAAGCTGGTTCCACTGGTCTGAAAATGATCTGGAACTTCTTCAGAAAGTTAAATATGAAGTTAATGATCCACCTCTGCCACTCCTACTTACAAACTCAAGATAAATAAAAAAGTTGTCCACCAATGATTTGTACATCAATGTTTATATTATATATACGAATCTTATTCATATTAGTAAAAAAGTTAAAATTACAAGGCAGGTCTGTAATCTAGCTACTCAAGAAGCTGAGGCAGGAGGGTCACAAATTTTGGACAACGTGGGCAAAATTGCAAGACCCTGTCTCAAAACAAAATTTTTAAAAGGGTTGGGCTTTGGCTTAATGGTAGAACATTGTTTAGTATGCAGGAGGCTCCGGGTTCAATCTGCAGTACGACATCCACACAGACACAAAGTAAAAATTACTATCCAGTGGAAAATGAACAAAGAAATGTGGCATTTTCATAACATGGAAATCAGTCACAATATGGAGGAATAAACTAAAATACTAATACAAGCTACAATATAACTGAAAATTGCAAACATCCTAAGTGAAAGGAGTCAGATCCAAAAGGTGCATATGGTATTACTTCATTAAAAATATCCACAGAAACTCGAGTGTATACATGGGTCTTTCCACATGTGAAGGAGAAACACAGAAATGGTGTTTATTTAAAACTTAGAATCAAGATCCATTAGGAAAATGCAAGTCAAAGTCACATTGCACATAGCACTTCACATTCACTAGTTTTGGCTAGAACTGCAATATTGGGGGAAAGGAGATTGACTGCTTTGGGTATAAGCTTTTTTTGGAGAGAAAAGTAATAAAAATATTCTGAAATACCTGTGGATTAGAGAACCCAGGTGAGGTCACAATACTTAAAACAGTGTGCTTCTCCTGGTTGGAGGGGCACCACAGTGGTCATGAGACACTGTGTATGGAGAGAGTGCTCTTGTAATTGCTGCTGAAGAGTTCACATATTTCTACAACTAAGACATTTCCTAGAATAAATCCATCATCTAGTTCTAATCTCACTATACAGTCTGTCTCCCAGCCAGCTTCCTCAGGGCACTCTGGACCTCGTTGCTTCTCAGGCTGTGAATGATGGGCTTCAACATAGGTGTCACCACACAGAAGAGCACAGAGACCAGGGTGTCCGTGACCAGCCTTCTCTGGGCCTGTCATAGTGGAAGTTGGCTGTTCCATAGAAGACCACCACAACAGTGAGGGGAGACGCACAGGTGGAAAAGGCCTTTCTTCTGCCCTGGGCTGAGGGAATCCCCAGGATGGCCACCATGATGAGTGCGTAGGAGCCTGCAGGGAAGAGGCAGGGGCTTAGGCTCATGGTGGCACTGACAACGTGGAGCGCAGACTCGTTGACAGAGGTGTCTGAGCAGGAGAGCTTCAAGAGCAATGGGGTGTCACAGAGAAAGTGGATGATCTGGTGGGGCCCACAAAGAGTGAGTGTGATGGCCAGCACCGTGTGTGTTACCAAATTCACCAGCCCACACAGCCAGGACCCAGTCACCAGGCCAACACAGACCTTCACACTCATGATGACTGGGTACTGAGGAGGACGGCAGGTGGCCACACAGCAGTCATACTGGCCACACAGCCAGTAAGACACCTTCTGTGCCAGCACTTGTCATCAAGAAGAAGATCTGGGAAAGGCAGCCATCATAAGAAATGGCCTTCTTCTCCCAGAAAAAGTTCACCATCAGTACTGGGAGGTTGGTGGATGTGTAGCAGATGTCCAAGAAGCTCAAATTGCTGAGGAAAAAGTCCATTGGAGTGTGGAGAGCAGGACTGAACCTGGTGGCCACTATTATGAGCATGTTCCCCAGGAGAGTGGTCAGGTAAATGACCAGAAAGAGCAGGAAGAACCATCCCTGTAGGTTTGAGTGGTTGGAAAATCCCAAGAAGATGAATTCAGTGACAAATGATTGATTGCTCATTTCCAATGTTTTCATAGCTACAAAATAGAGAAAAAGAGACCATGATGAGAATGGACTGAGAGCACCCGAAACAGGTTTGTTAATCTGCAGCAACATGCAAATAATATCGAATGAAAAGCAGCCTGGATACTGATAACCTGGGGAACTGGTCTCAGGGAATCAGACCCATGGAGCCACACACATTTGCAGGGTTGATGGTGGGTGGGAGTAACCAGAGAATTGCTAGAAGCCAACAGAAAGCTATTTGACCTCATCATGGTGTGAAGTCATTTTTACTGTCTCAGTAATCTCTGTCTCCTGTTGTCCTTTTATGTAAAGATAGGATTTTTGGAGAAGTTCAATTTCATTGCAAATGTTAAGAAAAAAAATTACAAAGCAGAGTCATCATCTGCAGAAGCAGTCGGTGTTGCCTTCAGTGTTTTCCAATGTAGAGTTTTTCTCATTTTACATCAATCTTGATCTCTGTGTTCGGAAAGGCAGAAGTAAACTATTCCTGTAGAATACTGAAATTATCAAGGCCAGAGCAAGATAGAGGAAAGAAGTTGATGAAGTGGGGTTGGACTGGCTATCTTAAGTATACAGGGAAGATCAGTGGAGTAGAAGGAGAATGAGAGGGTGTAGAGGTTTGTGAAGGGAGGGAATGTGAAATGTCTTTAAGCAGATCATGTTGTGTGCACATGGAAGTCTACCACAGGGGACTGCACCTGTATGTATGTGTAGAAAGCACCAGTCAGAAATTAACAGATAAATGATCCAAAGAAATATCAATAGAGAAAGGAGAATGGGGGCGCAAAAAGGAGGGAGATGGGGGGTTGTGACTGAATGGAGCAAATCAGATACCATGCACGTAGGATCTTTTCCAAATCAACCCAACTTCTATGTATAACTATTATGCTCTAATAAAAAAATTAAGAAGATGACATGATCCTATCAGCAAAGAGTGAGATTTGAATTCTTCTTGACCTATTTGTATACCTTTAATTTCTTTTTTTTTGTCCAATGGCTCTGGCAATTTCAAGGATAAAGTTAAATTGAAGTGGTGAAAGAGGTGGCACCCTGTCTGCTTCCAGTTTTTAGAATGAATGCTTTTTAGAGTGAAGTGGTGAAAGAGGGGGCACCCTGTCTGCTTCCAGTTTTTAGAGTGAATGCTTTCAACCTTTCTCCACTTAGAATGATGCTGTCTTGGGTTTAGCATAGATAGCTTTTACAATGCTTTTACAAAGTTCCTTCTGTCCCTAGTGTTTCTACTGTTTTTACAGGTAGGGGTGCTATATTTTGTTAAATGCTTTTTCTGCATCTATTGAGATGATCAATAAACTTACATCTCTCTTAAATAAACTTAATCTCTCCTTTTTGGCTAAACATTCAGATCATCTCCAGTCCTGTAAATATTTTAATGAACATTTTCCTACATAAACATATGTGACCATTTCAAATTATCTCTTCAGAATAAAATTTAAATCTGACATAAAAAAATTTGTTGTGCAGTTTCTATTTAAAACTAGCTCATGGCAGACATTATATTAAGTAAAATAAGCCAGACACATAAAGAGAAATAGCAGTTTTTCACTTCTTTTTGGAAGCTAAAAAGTTGATCTCAGAGAAGTAGAGAGTAGAGCGGTGGTTATTGGAGCCTGGGAGAGAATCCCAAAAATCATTGTGAGTCTGATTTCTCAAAGACGCATGTGAAGGACTGCCTGAAACATGCCCTCTGAGTGTGGTCTTTAAAAAAAAAAGAGTGGACTTCTAACAGGGTCCTCAGAAAATCTCTCTTCTCTCCTCAGTGGGCAGCAGGAGGTCCTTGGGTCTGGCTGCCTAGGACCTAGCTGTGGTTTGCAAATGGGCAGAACCAGGACGGCTAGAGAATCTCAATAATCACTAGTAGACTTAATTCTAGGTGAGGGCAGGCTGGAAACAGGCCATCCAGAAGGAAATGGCTTGAGCTGTGAAAATGACATAATCTGTGGATTTAGAAAACGGTTGTGGGTCCAATCCACTCATAACACCTACTCCCTGGGAAAGTCCACGGTTGCCACAGTTACCACAGGCCTGACCAGAACAACGCGGAGGAGGAGATGCACTCTGGCCTCCTGGATTGGAGGTTTTGTCTGGGGCCAGCTGACCCATTTCTGCCGGCCTTAGATGAGGTGGGACACCATGGTGGAAGGGAACAAGGGGGGAAGCGTCTCAAGCTCATGGCAGCCAGAAAGTTGGGGTGGGGGAGGGGACAGGAAGAGACAGTTCGCAGGGGACAAGAAGTGATTCCCCAGGGCATGTCCCCGGCCACACTCCACCTGCCCACACTCCTATCAGTACAGTGGGCCTTTCAGATAATTAACCCACAAAATGGATGGATCCACAGATTAGGTAACAAGTCTCACAGTCTAATCATTTCACCTCATAACACTGCTACTGTGGCTGACCCTTAGCTTTTGGTGGGGGGATACCTTATTTCTAAGACATAATAGTCTCTACAGTCCATGTGCTTTGGTTAGAATACCTTCATGTCATCTGGGAGAGTAATCGGGTGCCAAAACAACATTAAAAAGAAATATCTGGTAACTGAAGATGTGATATTTGGAGCTTGGGAAAAAGCTCTGAAGAGGAGCCCTGGGTGGAGCACTTTAAAATCCTGGTGACGAGGACACAAGAGGACACCTGGTCTGTGGGGTAGCTGAGTGGCAGTGGGATCACTCATTAAAACATAAAAAAATGAGAAGGAGCATGTCTGGAGAGAGGAAAAAAGGAAAGGAGGTTGGGCCTGGAATCTGGGTACCTGCGGGGTCTCACCAAGGAGATTCCAGGAGGAAGCGGGACAGGTTCCCAGGAGATAGGCCTGGGAGTCATGGCTTAGAGTGACTGTGGAAGTCACACGTGCTCATAAAGCCAAAAGAGAGCAGGGTGAGGAGAGAGGGCCTGATGGACTGTGCGGAAAAAATGGGGTCTAGAAAGAGGCTCACCAGCTATCAGCAATCATTCTGCACGACAGTGTCAAAGCTCTGCTCTCTGTACCAGGCCATCTGCACCCCAGTCTAAAACCTCTGCTCTTTATAACAGTCCTTCTGCACGCCAGTCTACAACCTCTGCTCCCTGCAACAATCCTTCTCCATTCCAGTCTACAAGTTCTGCTCTCGGGAACACTCTTTCTACACCCCAGTCTCGAACATCTGCTTACTGCAACAGTCCTTCTGCATCTCAGTCTGAAAACTCTGCTCTCTGCAACAATCATTCTGCACCACAGTCTCCAACCTCTGCTCCCTGCAAGAAAACTTCTGCACCCCATTCTCCAAGTTTTGCTCTCTGAAAGAGTCCTTCAGCACCCCTCTCTAGAACATCTGCTCTCTGCAACAGTCCTTCTGCACCTAAGTCTGAAAACTCTGCTCTCTGCAACAATCATTCTGAAACCAAGTCTTCAATCTCTGCTCTCTGTAACAGTCCTTCTGCACCTCAGTCTCCAAACTCTGCTCTCCATAATATCCTTCTGCACACCAGTCTCCAAACTGTGATATATGTAACAGGCCTTCTGCACCCCAGTCTCCAACCTCTGCTCCCTGAAAGAATCCTTCTGCAACCCAGTCTACAAATTCTGCTCTCTGAAAGAGTCCTTCTGCAAACCATACTCGACCATCTGCTCTCTGCAACAGTCCTTGTGCACCTAACTTTGAAAACTCTGCTCCCTGCAACAATCATTCTGCAACCAAGTCTCTAAACTCTGCTCTCTGTAACAGTCCTTTTGCACCTCAGTCTCCAAATTCTGCTCTCTATAATATCCTTCTGCACACCAGTCTACAAACTGTGCTATCTGTAACAGTCCTTCTTCACCCCAGTCTCCAACCTCCACTCTCTGTTCAGGCCTTTAGCACCCCAGTCTCCAACCTCTGCTCTCTATAACAGGCCTTCTTCACCCCAGTCTCCAAACTCTTCTTTCTGAAACGATCATTCTGCACCTCAGTCTCAAACGTCGGCTCTCTGCAACAGTCCTTCTTCTCCCTAGTCTCCAAACTCTGCTCTCTGTAACATTCTTCTGCACCCTAGTCTCCAAACTCTGCTCTCTGTAACAGTCCTTCTGCACCCCTGTATCCAACCTCTGCTCTCTGTAAAAAACCTTCTGCACCTCAGTCTCAAAACTCTGCTCTCTGCAACGGTTCTTCAGCACCCCAGTCTCCATCCTCTGTTCTCTGCAACAGTCCTTCTGCACCCCAGTCTCCAACGTCTGCTCTCTGTAACAGTCCTTCTGAACCTCAGTCTACAAACTCGGCTCTCTGTAACGGTCCTTCCGCACCCCAGTCTCCAAACTCTGCTTTGTGTATCAGTCCTTCTGCAACCCAGAATCCAACCTCTGCTCTCTGTAACAGTCCTTCTGCACCTCAGTCTCCAACCTCTGCTCTCTGTAACAGTCCTTCTGCACCCCAGTCTCAAATCTATGCTCTCTGCAACATTTCTTCTGCAACCCAGTATCCAACCTCTGCTCTCTGTAAGATCCTTCTGCATGCCAGTCTCCAACCTCTGCTCTCTGAAACGATACTTCTGCACCCCAGTCTTCAAACTCTGCTCTCTATAACAGTCCTTCTGCACCTCAGTCTCTAACCTCTGCTATCTGTAAAAATCTTTCTGAAACTCAATTTTTAACCTCTGGTCTCTGTTGCAGTCCTTCTGCACCTCAGTATTCAACCTCTGTTCTCTGTAATGATCCTTCTGCACCTCAGTCTCCAACCAATGCTCTGTGTAACAGGCCTTCTGCACTGCAGTCTCTGACCTCTGCTCTCTGTAACAGTTCTTCTGCACCCCAGTCTCTAAGCTCTACCCTCTGTTACAGTCCTGCTGTACCTGAATCAAAACTCTGCACTCTGTAACAATCCTTCTGAATCCTTCTCAAAACTCTGCTCTCTAACAGTTCTTCTGAACCAGAATATCCAAACTCTGCTCTCTGTAACACTCTTTATTCAACCCAGTCTCCATCCTCTACTCTCTGTAAGAATCCTTTTGCACCCCAGTCTCCAACCTCTGCTCTCTGTAAAAGTTCTTCTACACCTCAGTCTCCAACCTCTGCTCTCTGTAACGATCCTTCTGTACCTCAGTCTTCAACCTCTGCTCTCTGTAACAGTCCTTCTGCATCCCAGTCTCCAACATCTTCTCTTTGCAATGATCCTTCTTCTCCCCAGGCTCCAACCTCTGCTCTCTGCCATGGTCCTTCTGAACCCCAGTCTCCAAACTCTGCTCTCTGTAACAGTCCTTCTGTACCGCAGTCTCCAATCTCTTCTCTCTGTAACGGTCCTGCACCCCAATTGCCAAACTTTTCTTTCTATACTAGTGCTTCTGCACCTCAGACTCCAACGTATGCTCTCTGTAACACTCCATTGCACCTCAGTCTGAAACCTCTGCTCTCTGCGACGATCCTACTGTACCCCAGTCTCCGAACTGTGCTATCTGCAACAGTCTTTCTGCACCCCAGTATCCAAACTCTGCTCTCTGTAAAACGCCTTCTGCACTCCAGTTTCCAAACTCTGCTCTCTGTAACAGGCCTTCTGCACTCCAGACTCCAACCTCTTCTCTCTGCAACGATCCTTCTGCAACTCAGTTTTCAACTTCTACTCTTTGCAACAGTTATTCTGCACCCCAGTCTCTAACCTCTGCTCTCTCTAAGATTCTTCTGCACCTCAGTCTCCAACCTCTGCTCTCTGTAACAGTCTATATGCACCCCCGTATCTAACCTCTTCTCTCTGTAACAATCTTATGCACCTAAATCTCCAAATTCAGCTCCCTGCATCGGACCTTCTGCATCCCAGTTTCCAAACTCTGTTCTCTGCAACAGTCCTTCTGCACCACAGTCTCCAAAGTCTGCTTTCTGTATCAGTTCTTCTGTACCCCAGCCTCCAACCTCTGCTCTCTGTAACAGTCCTTCTGCAAGCTAGTCTCCCACCTCTACTCTCTGCAACATTTCTTCTGCACCCCAGTATCCAAACTGTGCTCTCTGTAACTGTCCTTCTGCACCCCAGTCTCCAACATATTCTCTCTGTAAGTATCGTTCTCCACCATAGCCTTCAACCTCTGCTCTTCTAAACAATCATTACGCACCTCAGTCTCCAACCTCTGCTCTCTGCAATGATCATTCTGCACCCAAGTCTTCTACCACTGGTCTCTGTAATAGTACTTATGCAGCTCAGTCTCCAAACTATGCTCTCTGCAAGATACTTCTGCACACCAGTCTACAACATCTGCTCTCTGCAATGATCCTT
Source organism: Ictidomys tridecemlineatus (assembly GCF_052094955.1). Lineage (NCBI taxonomy): Eukaryota > Metazoa > Chordata > Mammalia > Rodentia > Sciuridae > Ictidomys > Ictidomys tridecemlineatus. Next base: position 122,013 of record NW_027522390.1, on the reverse strand, counting down.
TAGAACCCCAGTCTCCAACTCTGCTCTCTGTAATAGTCCTTCTGTACAGCAGTCTCCAAACTCTGCTCTCTGTAACAGTCCTTCTACACCCCAGTCTCCAACCTCTACTTTCTGAATTAGTCTTTCTGCACCCCAGTCTCCAAACTCTGTTCTCTGTACCAGTTCTTCTCTCCTGAGTCTCCAAACTTGAACTCTACAACAGTCCTCTGCACCCCAGTCTTCACCCTATGCTCTCGGTAACAGTTCTTCTGCACCCCAATCTCCAAACTCTGCTCTCTGTAACACTCCTTCTGCACTCCAGTCTCTACCATGTGATCTCTGTAACAATTCGTCTGGAAATCAGTCTCCAACCTTTGCTCTCTACAACGTTCCTTCTGCTCCTCAGTCTCCAAATTCTACTGTCTGAAAAAGTCCTTCTGCACCTCAGTCTTCAAACTTTGCTCTCTGTAAGATCCTTCTGCAACCAATTCTCCAAACTCTGCTCTCTGTAATAGTCCTTCTTCACCCCAATCTTCAAACTCTGCTCTCTGTAACAGGCCTTCTGAACCCCAGTCTTATAACTCTGCTCTCTTTAATAGGCCTTCTGCACCCAAGTCTCCAACCTCTTCTCTCTGCAATGATCCTTCTGAAACCCAGAATCCAACATCTGCTCTCTGCAACAGTACTTCTGCACCTCAGATGAAAAATCTGCTCTCTGCAACAATCCTTCAGCACCCCAGTCTTAAACCTCTGCTCTTGTAACACTTCTTCTGCACCTCTGTCTCCAAAATGCTCTCTGTAAGACCCTTCTGCAACCCAGTCTCGAAACTGTGCTATCTGTAACAGTCCTTCTGCACCCCAGTCTCCAACCTCTGCTCTCTGCACTGCAGTCTCCAACCTCTACTCTCTGTAAGATCCTTCTGCACCACAGTCTCCAACCTCTTCTCTCTGTATCAGTCCTTCTGCAACAAGGTCTCCAAACTCTGCTCTCTGCAATATTTCTTCTGCACCCCAGTTAACAACCTGTGCTCTCTGTAACAGTCCTTCTGCACCCCAGATTCCAACATCTGCTTTCTGCAATGATCCTTCTTCTACCCTGTCTACAAACTTAGCTCTCTGTAAAAGTCCTTTTGTTTCACAGTCTCCACCCTCTTCTATTTGTAACGGTCCATCTGCTCCCCAATTGCCAACCTCTGCTTTCTGTAACAGTCCTTCTGCACGCCAGTCTCCAAACTCTTTTCTCTAAAACGATCTTTCTGCACCTCAGTCTCCTAACACTGCTCTCTGTAAAAGTCCTTCTTCACCTCAGTCTCCATTCTTTGCTCTCTGTAATGCTATTTCTGCACCTCAGTATTCAATCTCTGCTCTCTGTAACAATCCGTCTGCACCCCAGTCTCCAATCTCTGCTCTCTGTAACAATACTTCTGCACCTCTGTCTCCAAAGTCTGGTCTCTGTAACAGTCTTTCTGTACCGCAGTCTCCAACCTCTTCTCTGTATAACGGGTCTTCCCCAGCCCAATTGCCAACCTCTGCTTTCTGACACAGTTTTTCTGCACCTGAGACTCAAACCTCTGCTCTCTGTAACAGTACTTTTAAGCCTCAGTCTGAAAACTCTGCTCTCTGCAACAATCCTTCTAAACCCCAGTCTCCAAACTGTGCTATCTGAAACAATCCTTCTGCACCCCAGTCTCAAACATCTCCTCTTTGTAACAGGTCTTCTGCAACTCAGTCTCCAAAGTCTGGTCTTTGTAACAGGCCTTCTGCACCCCAGTCTCCAACCTCTTCTCTCTGCAACGATTCTTCTGCACCTCAGTCTCCAACCTCTTCTCTCTGCAACAGTCCTTCTGCACCCCAGTCTCCAAACTCTGCTCTCTGTAAGATCCTTCTGCAATCCGTTTTCCAAACTTTGCTTTCTCTAACAATCAATCTGCACCTCAGTCTCCAACCTCATCCCTCTTTAATGGCACTTCTGCACCCCAGTATCCAACCTCTATTCTCTGAAGCAGTCCTTCTGCACCCCAGGCTACAAACTCTGCTATCTGTAACAGTCCTTCTGCACCCCAGTCTTTATACTCTACTTTCCGTATCAGTTATTCTGCACCCCAGTCTAAACCCTCTGCTCTCGGTAATAGTCCTTCTGCACCTCAGTCTCCAAACTCTGCTCTCTGCAACAGTCCTTCTGCACCCCAGTCTCCAACCTCTGCTCTCTGCAAAAATTTTTCTACACACCAGTCTCCAATGTCTGCTCTCCGCAACAGTCCTTCTACACACCAGTCTCAAACCTGTGCTCTCTGCTACAGTCCTTCTGCACCCCAGTCTCCAACCTCTGCTCTCTGCAACATCTCTTCTGAACCCTAGTCTTTCAACTGTGCTCTCTGTAACTATCCTACTGCACCCCAGTCTCCAAAATCTGCTCTCTGTAGCGATCCTTCTGCACCTCAGTCTCCAACCTCTGCTCTCTGTAACGAACCTTCTGCACCCCAGTCTCCAACGACTGTTTTCTGCAACAGTCCTTCTGACCCCAGTCTCCAGCCTCTGCTCTGTGTAACATCCTTCTGCACCTCAGTTTCCAAACTCTGCTTTAGGTGACATTCCTTCTGCACCTCAGTCTCCACCCTCTTCTCTTTGTAACAGTACTTCTGTACCGAAGTCTCCAATCTCTGCTCACTGAAACATTTCTTCTGCACCCCAGTCTACAAACTGTGTTCTCTGTAACTGTCTTTCTGACCCCAGTCTCCAACCTCTGCTTTCTGTAACGATCCTTCTGCACCTCAGTCTCCAACCGCTGCTCTCTGCAATGATCCTTCTGCACCTCAGTTTCCAACCCCTGCTCTCTGCAACGATCCATCTGCACCCCAGTTTCCAACCTCTGCTCTCTGTAACAGTCATTCTACACTTCAGTCTCCAACCTCTCCTCTGTGTACCAATTGTTCTGCACCTCAGTCTCCAACCTCTGCTCTCTTTAACAGTCTTTCTGCACCTCATTCTCAAAACTCTGCTCTCTGTAACAGGCTTTCTGCAACCCAATCTCCAAACTTTGCTCTCTGTAACAGTTCTTCTGCACCCAATCTCGAATGTCTGCTCTCTGTAACAATCCTTCTACACCTCAGTCTCCAACGTCTTCTCTCTGCAACAGTCCTTCTGCAAACAAGTCTTCAACCTGTGCTCTCTGTAACTGTCCTGCTGCACCCCAGTCTCAAACCTCTGCTCTCTGCAACGATCCTTCTGCACCTCAGTCTCCATCCTGTGCTCTCTCTAAGAATCTTTTTGCACCCCAGTCTCGAACATCTCCTCTCTGTAAAAGTCCTTCTGCACCTCAGTCTTCAAGTTCTGCAATCAGTAACAGTCCTTATGCACCCCAGTCTCAAACCTCTGCACTCAGAAATGATCTTTCTGCACCTCAGTCACCAACTTCTGCTCTCTTTAATAGTCCTTCTGCACCCCAGCATCCAACATCTACTCTCTGCAAAAAACCTTCTTCTCCCCAGGATCCAAACTCTGCTCTCTGCAAGGGTCCTTATACATCTGAGTTTCCAAATTCTGCTCTCTCTAACACTCCTTCTTCACCTCAGTCTCCAAACTCTGCTCTCTGAAATAGTCCTTCTGCACTTCTGTCTCCAACCTCTGCTCTCAGTAACAGTTCTTCTGAACCCTAATCTCCAAACTCTGCTCTGTGTAACACTCTTTCTGCACCCAAGTCTCCACCCTGTAGTCTTTGTAAAAGTCCTTCTGCACCTCAGTCTTCAACCTCTGCTCTCTGTAAGATCCTTCTGCAACCCATTCTCCAAATGCTGCTCTCTGTAACAGTCTTCGGCAACCCAGTCCCCAAACTCTGCTCTCTGTAACAGCCCTTCTGCACCCTAGTCTTCAACCTCTGCTCTTTGTAAAAGGTCTTTTGCACCTCAGTCTCTAAATTCTGCTCTCTGTAACAGGCTTTCTGAACCCCAGTATCCAAACTCTTCTCACTGCAACGAACCTTCTGCACCTCAGTCTCCAAACAATTCTCTCTGCAAGAGTCCTTCTAAACCGCAGTCTCCAAACTCTGCTCTCTGCAACAATCCTTCTGCACCCCAGTCTCCAAACTCTGCTCCCTGTTTCAGTCGCTCTGCACCCCAAGATCCAACATCTGCTCTCTGAAACACTCCTTCTGCACCTCAGTCTGAAAATTCGGCTCTCTGCAAAAATCCTGCTGCAACCGAGTTTCCAAACTCTGTATGTAACAGTCTTTCTGAACCTCAGTCTACAAAATGCTCTCTGTAAAATCCTTCTGCAACCAAGTCTCGAAATTGTGCTATTTTTAACAGTCTTTCTGCACCCTAGTCTCTAAACTCTGCTCTCTATAACAGGCGTTCTGTACGAAGTCTCCAATCTCTGCTCTCTGCAACAGGCCTTCTGCACCCCAGTCTCCAACCTCTGCTCTCTGCAAGGATGATTCTTCACCTCAGTCTCCAACTTCTGTTCTCTGCAACAGTCCTTCTGCACCCCAGTCTCAAACCTATGGTCTCTGTAACAATCCTTCTGCAACTCAGTCTCCAACTTCTACTCTCTGCAATGATTCTTCTTAACCCCAGTCTCCACACTGTTCACTGCAACAGTCCTTCGGCACCCCAGTCTTCAACCTCTGCTCTCTGCAACAGTCCTTCTGCACCCCAGTGTCCAACCTCTGCTCTCTGCTACAGTACTTATGCACCCCAGTCTCCAACATCTGCTCTCTGTATCAGTCATTTTGAACCTCAGTCTCCAACCTCTGCTCTCTGCAGCAGTCCTTTTACACCCCAGTAACCAATATCTGCTCTGTGTAACGATCCTTCTGCACACTAGTTTCCAACCTCTGCTCTCTGAAACGAATCTTCTGCACCCCAGTCTTCAACCTCTGATCTCTGTATCAATCCTTCTGCACCACAGTCTCCAAACTTTGCTCTCTGCCAAAGTCCTTATACACCCAAGTCTTCAAACTCTGCTCTCAGCAACATTTCTTCTGCACCCCAGTCTCCAACCTGTGCTCTCTGTAACAGTCCTTCTGCACCCCAGTCTCCAGTATCTGCTGTCTGAAGATCCTTCTTCTATCCAGTCTTCAAACTCTACTCTCATTAAAAGTCGTTTTGTATCGCAGTCTCCAACCTCTTCTCTTTATAACGGTCCATCTTCTCCCCAATTGCCAACCTCTGTTTTCTGTAACAGTCCTTCTGCACCCCAGTCTCCAAACTCTTCTCTGTGCACCGATCTTTCTACACCTCAGTCTCTAACCTCTGCTCTCTGTAAAAGTCCATCTGCACCTCAGTCTCCATCCTTTGCTCTCTGTAATTGTCCTTCTGCACCCCAGTCTCCAATCTCTGCTCTCTGTAACAATCCTTCTGCACATCTGTCTCCAACGTCTGCTCTCTGTAACAGTCCTACTGCACCCAGTCTCCCACATTTGCTCTCTGCAATGCTCCTTCTGCACACCAGTCTCCAACGTCTTCTCTCTATAACGCTCCTTCTGCACCCCAATTTCCAAACTCTCCTCTCTGTAACAGTCCTTCTAAGCCTCAGTCTGAAACTTCTGCTCTCTGCAACAATCCTTCTAAACAACAGTCTTCAAACTGTGCTGTCTGTAACAATCCTTCTGCACCCCAGTCTCCAACACCTGCTCTCTTTAACAGGTTTTCTCCAACCCAGTCTCCAAACTGTGCTCTCTGTATCAGGCCTTCTCCGCCCCATTCTTTAACCTCTGCTCTCTGCAAAAGTCCTTCTGCACCCTAGTCTCCAACCTCTGCTCTCTGCAAACGTCTTATTATACCCCAGTATCCAACATCTGCTCTCTGCAACTATCTTTCTGCATCCCAGTCTCCAACGTCTGCTCTCTGCAACAGTCCTTCTACACACCAGTCTCCAACCTCTGCTCTCTGCTAAAGTTTTCTGCACCCCTGTCTCCAACCTCATCTCTCCTCAACATTTCTTCTGCACCACAGTCTCCAACTTGTGCTCTCTGTAACTCTCATACTGCACCCCGGTCTCCAAACTCTGCTCTCTGTAGAGATCCTTCTGCACCTCAGTCTCCAACCTCTGCTCTCTGAAACGATTCTTCTGCATCCCAGTCTCCAACCTCTGCTCTCTGCAACAGTCCTTCTGCACCCCAGTCTTCAAGCTCTGCTCTCTGTAACAGTCCTTCTGCACATCAGTGTCCAAACTCTGCTCTCTGTAACGATCCTTCTGCACCTCATGTCCAAACTCTGCTCTCTGTAACAGGCATTCTGCACCACAGTCTCCAATCTCTGCTTTCTGTAAAAGTTCATCTGAACCCCAATCTCCAAACTCTACTCTCTGTTACACTTCTTCTGCACCCCAGTCTCCATCCTCTGCTCTCTGTAAGAATCCATTGACACCCCTGCCTCCAACCTTTCCTCTCTGTAAAAGTCCTTCTGCACCTCAGTATCCAACCTCTGCAATCTGTAACGGTCCTTCTGCACCCCAGTCTCCAACCTCTTCTCTCCGTATCAGTCCTTCTGCACCCAGGTCTCCAAACTCTGTTATCTCCAACATTTCTTCTGCACCCCAGTCTTCAACCTGTGCTCTCTGTGACAGTCCTTCTGCACCCCAGTCTCCAACGTCTTCTCCCTTTAAGATCCTTCTGCACCCCGTTCTTCAAACTTTGCTCTCTGTAACAGTCATTCTGCACTTCAGTCTCCAACCTCATCTCTCTGCAACGGCCCTTCTGCACCTCAGTATCCATCCTCTGTTCTCTGCAGCAGTCCTTCTGCACCCCAGGCTGCAAACTCTGCTCTCTGTAACAATCCTTCTGCACCCCAATCTCCAAACTCTACTTTCCGTATCAGTTATTCTGCACCCCAGTCTGAAACCTCTGCTCTCTGTAACAGTCCTTCTGCACCTCAGTCTCCAAACTCTGCTCTCTGCAACAGTTCTTCTGCACCCCAGTCTCAAACCTCTGCTCTGTGCAAAAGTCCTTATACACACCAGTCTCCAACATCTGCTCTCTGCAACAATCCTTCTGTATCCCAGTCTCCAAAGTCTGCTCTCTGCAACAGTCCTTCTACACCCTAGTCTCTAAACTCTGCTCTTTCTTACAGTCCTTGTGCACCCCAGTCTCCAACCTCTGCTATCTTTAACATTTCTTCTGCACCCCAGGCTTTAACCTGTGCTTTCTGTAACTATCTTACTGCACCCCGGTCTCCAAATTCTGCTCTCTGTAGCGTTTCTTCTGCACCTCAGTCTCAAACCTCTGCACTCAGAAATGATCATTCTGCACGTCAGTCTCCAAACTCTGATCTCTTTAATAGTTCTTCTGCACCTTAGTCTCCAACATCTGCTCTCTGCAACGATCCTTTTTCTCCCCAGGCTCCAACCTCTGCTCTCTGCAACAGTTTTTCTACGTCCCAGTTTCCAAAGTCTTCTCTCTGTAACAGTCCTTCTGCACCTCAGTTTCCAAACTCTGCTCTCTGAAACAGTCTTTCTGCACCCCTGTCTCCAAACTCTGCTCTAGTAACATTTCTTCTGCACCCCAATCTCCAAACTCTGCTCTCTGTAACACTCCTTCTGCACCCCAGTCTCTACCCTCTACTCTCTGTAAAAGTCCTTCTGCACCTCAGTCTCCAACCTCTGCTCTCTCTAAGGTCTTTCTGTAACCAATTCTCCAAACGCTGCTCTCTGTAAGAGTCTTCTGCACCCCAGTCTCCAAACTATTCTCTGTGTAATAGGCCTTCTGTACCCCAGTCTCCAACATCTGCTCTCTGCAACGATCCTTCTTCTACCCAGTCTCCAAACTCTGCTCTCTGTAAAAGACCTTTTGTATCGCAGTCTCCAACCGCTTCTCTTTGTAACGGTCCATCTGCTCCCCAATTGCCAAACTCTGCTTTCTGTAACAGTCTTTCTGCACCCCAGTCTACAAACTCTTCCTTCTGTAACGATCTTTCTACACCTCATTCTCCAACCTCTGCTCTCCGTAAAAGTTCTACTGCACCTCAGTCTCCATCATTTGCTCTCTGTAATTGTCCTTCTGCACCCCAGTCTCCAAATCTGCTCTCTGTAAAAATCCTCCTGCATCTCTGTCTCCAACTGCTGCTCTCTGTAATAGTCCTTCTGCACCCCAGTCTCCCACATCTGATCTCTGCAACGGTCCTTCTGCACCCCAGTCTCCAAACTCTGCTCTCTGTAACAGTCCTTCTGTACGAAAGTCTCCTACCTCTTCTCTCTATAATGGTCTTTCTGTACAAAAATTTTTAAACTCTGCTCTCTGTAACAGTTTTTCTAAGCCTCAGTCTGAAACTTCTGCTCTCTGCTACAATCCTTCTACACAACAGTCTCCAAACTGTGCCATCAGTAACAATCCTTTTGCACCCCAGTCTCCAACATCTGCTCTTTGTAACAGGCCTTCTGCACCCCAGTCTCCAACCTCTGCTTTCTGCAAAAGTCCTTCTACACCCCAATATCCAACCTCTGCTCTCTGCAACAATCCTTCTGCATCCCAGTCTCCAAGGTCTGCTCTCTGTAAGATACTTCTGCACAAAGTTATTCAAACTTTGCTCTCTGTAACAGTCATTCTGCACCTCAGTCTCCAACCTCATCACTCTGAAATGGCCCTTGTGCACCACAGTATTCAACCTCTGTTCTCTGCAGCTGTCTTTATGCACCCCAGGCTACACACTCTGCTCTCAGTAACAGTCCTTCTGCACCCCAGTCTCCAACCTCTAATTTCAGTATCAGTTATTCTGCACCCCAGTCTAAAACCTCTGCTCTCTGTAACAGTCCTTCTGCACCACAGTCTCCGAAGTTTGCTCTCTTCAACAGTTCTTTCACACCCCAGTCTCCAATCTCTGCTCTCTGCTACAGTCCTTCTGCACCCCAGTCTCCAATCTCTGCTCTCTGCAACATTTCTTCTGCACCTCAGTCTCCAACCTGTGCTCTCTGAAACTATCCTACTGAACCCCGGTCCTCAAACTCTGCTCTCTGTAGTGATCCTTCTGCACCTCAGTCTTCAACCTCTGCTCTCTGCAATGATCATTATGCATCCCAGTCTCTCACATCTGCTCTCTGCAACGGTCCTTCTGCACCCCAGTCTCCAAACTCTGCTCTCTGTAACAGTCTTTCTGTTCGGCTATCTTTAACCTCTTCTGTCTATAACGGTCCTTCTGCACCCCAATTTTCAACATCTGCTCTCTGTAACAGTCCTTCTAAGCCTTAATCTGAAACTTCTGCTCTCTTCAACAATCCTTCTAAACCCCAGTCTCCAAAATGTGCTATCTGTAGCAATCCTTCTGCACCCCAGTCTCCAACATCTACTTTCTGTAACAGGTTTTCTGCAACCCAGTCTCCAAACTCTGCTCTCTGTAACAGGCCTTCTGCACCCCAGTCTCCAACCTCTGCTCTCTGCAAAAGTCATTCTACATCCCAGTCTCCAACCTCTGCTCTCTGTAACATCATTCTGCACCCCGTTCTCCAATCTTTGCTCTCTGTAACAGTCATTCTGTACTTCAGTCTCCAAGCTTATATCTCTGCAACGGCCCTTTGCACCTCAGTATCCAACCTCTTCTCCCTGCAACAATCCTTCTTCACCTCAGTCTCCGAACTCTGCTCTCTGCAACAGTCCTTCTGGACCCCAGGTGTGGTGAGCCGTTCCTGCGGACTGTGGTCGCCATTACATGATGGCGCTGGCTCCGCTGTGGTCAGTGAAGGACAACTCCATATCAAAGAGAGTTGGCGTGTTCCCAGCTCCTTATCAGAGAAAGTTGGCGTGTCATTTTCTAGCACCCTGTGAGAAGGGTACACGTGGCAGCTTTGCATTGGGGTTCGCGGTGCTTTATTAAGGCTGGGAGGAGCATCCGAAGTTTAGTAGAAGAAGTAGTAGAAGTAGAGTAGTAGAAGAATTATTAAGAAGAATATCAAGGGCCTGAATAAACTGCTGAAAGAAGATTCCTGAGTCGCGTCTTCCTTGCGGGCAAGGGGGGTCGCGACAAGTGGTGCCGAGACCCGGGAGAAAAGAAACAAAGAAACACCCAGGAACCAGAACTTTCAGCAGTCAGGGAGGTGCACCGGTAAGTCCCAGGTAACGTGGGACCCGCTGTTAAAAAGCGGGAAGCTCCTCTGTAAAGAGAGGGCGCTACATCTTATAGCAATTGCACTCTGAATTTTCCTTTTGTTTTCTGTGTATGTTCGTTTTGTTTTGTGTACTTTAACTTTCGATTTCTGTGTTTTCTTGTGTTGCGTTATGGGAGCTGTGACTTCAAGTCCACTCCTTCTAGCCCTCGATGGCCTTTTACGTTCCAAGGGACTGGAGGTGAAGCATCGCACCTTGGAAAAATTTTTACAGAGAGTAGATGTCGCTGCACCGTGGTTTGCATTTTCAGGCAGCCTCACTACACCCAGCTGGGATAAATTAGGCAAAGACCTTGACTTTGCTCGTGAGTAGGGCATGCTAGAGGGCGGGGTGATACCCCTCTGGAAGATGGTCCGTAGTTGTCTTACGGATGGCAGATGCCAAGAAGCGCTTGTTAAAGGGCAAGAGGTTTTAGAACAATTGCATGAAGAAAAATCAGAAACAACAGAGAGCGAAGTGTCTCAGGAAGAGGGGAGTGTGCGGGGCGTGGAGAATGGGAGGAGACTGTATCCAGATCTCAGTGTGCTGCGTACGCCCCCATGCGAAAGTGGGTCAGAGGCAGAAGATGCTGAGGAGGAGGAGATAAGAACGCTGTCCCGGCAGTTAGGGAGTTTAGGTACACGAAACCGAGATAATCAAGGGCTCAAGAACGGACAGCCTCCCGATCCGCCTCCATCTGGCGGGGGTGTTTCAGGCTGCCGCTGCTTTCCTCTGTTCCTCAAGGCTGGCATATCATTGCTATTGACATTAAAGACTGTTTCTTTTCTATTCCTTTACATCCTAAGGACTCACAGCGTTTTGCCTTCACCCTTCCCTCGTGTAATCACGAGGAACCAGATCAAAGGTTTGAGTGGGTTGTTTTACCACAGGGAATGTCTAACAGTCCTACGATTTGTCAGATGTATGTAGGGAAGGCACTCGCACCTCTCAGACAACAATATCCTTCCATCAAGATTATTCATTATATGGATGATGTATTATTGGCAGCCAAATTAGAGCAGTCAGTTAATGAGGCCTATAAAGACTTGGTGAAGTTGTTAGCTCAGTATGGATTATATATTGCACCTGAGAAGGTTCAAACAGGGGATTCTATTCAGTATTTGGGAGCGACGATTTGATATGACATGTTACAACCACAAAAAGTTACTATAAGAACTCAAGATCTCCAAACTCTAAATGATTTTCAAAAACTGTTGGGAGATATTAATTGGATAAGAGGTTATTTACATATTCCTAATATCGTGTTCCAGCCTTTGTATGCTATTCTTAAGGGTGATCCAGATCTTACTCCCCCTCGTACCCTCACTAAAGAGGCCAGAGCGGCCCTTATAAAAGTAGAAGAAGCTATACAACATGCTACTCTATGCAGGCTCCAGAGTGATAAATCTTTCCAGTTATGTGTGCTTCCCACTATGCGGCAGCCTACTGGAGTACTGTGGCAAGATGGGCCTTTACTATGGATCCACCCACATGTATCCCCAGGAAAATCTTTAGAATACTATCCTGATGCTGTTGCAGCGTTAGCACTTAGAGGGATTCAACAGAGCATTCAATTTTTTGGACAAGCACCTTCTTCTCTTATCATACCCTATTCTAAAGTTCAACTTAATGTTTTGTGTGCTACTCTGGACAACTGGGCCATTCTATGTTGCTCGTTTCAAGGGGATATTGATAATCATTACCCTTCTCATCCATTACTCCATTTTGTTAAAGAGCATCCTATCATTTTCCCTAAAGTAACTTCACCCGCTCCAATTCCGGGGGCTGTTAATATTTTTACTGATGGCTCTAAGTCTGGAATGGGAGCTTATGTGATTAATGACTCTCCCCCTGTCCAGCATCAATTTCCTCCTGGAAATCCGCAATGGGTAGAACTACAAATTGTCATTGAAGTTTTTAAACAGTGTTCTTTTCCTTTCAATCTCATTTCGGACTCCATCTATGTGGTGCAGGCGCTCAAAATTCTGGAGGCTGTAGGAGCTATTAGTGACACCCATACTGTGTCTGCTTATTTTAATCAGCTTCAACAGCTTATCCGTAGCCGTACTGCCCCTTTCTATCCAATGCACATTCGGGCTCCCACCTCTCTTCCTGGCCCGTTATCACAGGGTAATGCCTGTGCTGACTCGGCAACTAGAAGCCAGTTGGTATGCTTGGCCTCCTCCTTAGAAGAAGCTAAATTGTTTCATCACAACTTTCGTGTAAATGCTATGACACTGCGCAGACGTTTTTCCATCTCCAGAGCAGATGCTCGTCAGATAGTATTACAATGTCCCCATTGCGTCACATTTCTTCATCCTCCTACTTATGGTGTAAACCCACGAGGATTGAAGCCATTGGTCGTCTGGCAAATGGACGTAATTCACGTGCCTGACTTTGGTAACCTCAAATATGTACATGTTTCTATTGACACATACTCTGGAATTATTCATGCTTCTGCTTTATCGGGAGAAAAGGCACGTAATGTTATTACTCATTGCTTAGAGGCATGGGCAGCATGGGGTGCACCTGCATTCCTTAAGACTGATAATGGACCTGCTTATACGGGCAGACAGTTTACATCTTTTTGTTCTACTATGGGAGTACAACTTGCTCATGGGTTGCCTTACAATCCTCAAGGGCAAGGCATTGTTGAACGTGCCCACCGCACCTTAAAAGAAACCTTATAAAAACAAAAAGGGGGAATAGGAGTTGACCACACTCCTAAAGAACGCCTGTCCTTAGCTCTTTTTACCATTAATTTTTTGAATTTGGATATTCATGGCCGCTCTGCAGCCGATAGACATGTGTCCCCTCAGCCCTCTGTGACTGGCTATGTTAAGTGGAAGGATGTTCTTACGGGCCAATGGAACGGCCCTGACCCCGTGCTGACATGGGCACGAGGATCTGTATGTGTTTTTCCCCAGGATCACACGGAGCCGCTGTGGATCCCTGAACGCCTGACAAGAAGAGTCTCGAGATCTACTAACCAGCAGCAGGAGGTGCCACAACAGTCCCATGATGAGGAGCTTCATTCTGATGAGTGCTCTGGCTCTGATGCTGGTGCCAACAGTACAGATGGCACCAATGCAGTGGTGGGCAGTGGCACGGGCATGGCCAATGCCAATGCCAGTTCATAGTAATTCTAGTGTCCTCCCCACTCTTTTTTCTACCTCATGTGAGATGTCTGCTCCTTGTACCTCTCCTAGAGGGGACATGGAAAATATTTTTAATCAGTCTCAAGTTAATCTCACAGGAGTTTTTGTTTCAGTCTTGGGAACACTAATTGTATTATCCTTAAGACCAAAAATTTGACTAACTGGGAGGACCCATTGCGGTCCAGTCGAGTCTCAGGGAGTATTCTCAGTGCTGTATTGAGCCAAGTAGTTTCAGGGAAGCAATCAGGCTCAGGGACCCCCACAACTAGCTCTGTTTTAAACATAACTACTTTAGCTATTATCTCCGAGGTATTAATCCCAATGCCTCCTTCTTCTAATAGTACTTGCTATGCCACTCATTTCAAGGCCTCTCCCTACTGTACCCCTAATTTTGGTTTTCCCCAGACATTTACGCCTTGTCAGGATCATTCTTGGGAGAAAAATCAAGTTGCTAAAGGTTTCTCCTTTTGCCCCCCTCTGAAGAGATATGTTTATAACTTTAACAACAATGCCAACTCCTCTACAGGAACAGGTTGGTCCTGGTTTCAATGGCTCATTTCCAATGAGAAGGGGGCTTCAGCCGATATTTCCGCATTGGCTCAATTAATAGGAGCCAAAAGTTGGCTGGCTAATGTTTCTGGCACTACTAAGGAGAGTGAACGAGGTAATAGGCTTACATCTGTTTCGTTCAACTCTCTGTTACATTATGCCACATTGCCTCCTGCAATGGTCTGTATCCAATCCCCGTTCCTGTTCCTTTTAGCTAATCACACCTCATTGGGGATGCTGGATTGTTCTATTATTACCTGTTTCTTATCTGAGTGTTGGAATGGTTCTTGGACTGTAGCAGTAATTATGAAAATTCCAACTTTTGTCCCAATCCCAGTCACTGCGGATCCAGATAAATTTCCTATTGTAGAACTACTTAGAGTCCGCAGAGATTTTGGAATCACGGCAGCTATAGTGACAGCCGTGGCGGCATCTGCTGCTGCAGCAGTTACGGCCGGAGTAGCCATGGCCAGTCAAGAACAAACTGCTGCCACTATTAATCAAGTTGTTCAACAAACGTCCACTATACTTGAATCGCAAAATGCGATTAATCAACATATTTTGTCAGGGATTTTAGCTACCAACCAGAGAATAGATTTTCTTCAAGCTCAGGTAGAAGAATTGGCTGACCTAGTACTTTTAGGCTGCATTGACCAACGTGCACATTTATGTATAACCTCTGTCAGATTTAATGATTCCAGGAATGCTTCCCACATCATTGGTGGATATCTTGCCGGGAATTGGTCCATGGAAGCGGAAGACATGATCCAGTCTCAACTAACCCAGATAGCTGTCTTGAATAGTACCCGTGTCGATCCCGTGACTCTGGGTCAATTCACCAATTGGATATCTTCTGCTTTTTCCTTTTTTAAAGAGTGGGTGGGAGTAGGCATTTTTGGTGCACTGTGTTGTTTTGGTATGTTCCTCTGTTTGTGGTTTCTCTGTCGCCTTAAAGCTCGTAGTGCTCAAGATAAGGCTATGATCATACAAGCTCTTGCTGCTTTAGAAACTGGCAACTCGCCACAGGTTTGGCTTGCGCATCTTAAGCACTAAACTTTTGACATGGTCATTGCACCCCAAGTTATTATAACATTGCACTGGGATTGACATGTCTTTCCTCGTTATTCTCTTAGTGTCAGAAAGCCCTTGCACTCTGCCGGTCTTGCTACCATTGCACGCAGATGGGTTTCTACACTAGTGCCTTTGACATGGTCATTGCACCCCAAGTTATTATAACATTGCACTGGGTACGACATGTCCTTCCTTTGTCTTTCTCTTAGTGCTGGAAAGCCCTTGCACTCTGCGGGTCTTGTTGCCATTGCACGCAGAAGGGTTTCCACACTGGTCTTTATCTATCACTTTAAAGTCCGTGCCTTTCTTTCAGGGTGCTGCCAACTTGTTTGTAGTTGTACTTCTGCATGGCCACAGTTCAACCTCAGCTATTCCCTCTTACTCACCATCGTCACGATACAGGATGCGAGGCAAGGCACTGCACTTGAGTGATCCATTGAGAAGAGGGACCTCAAGGGGAGCATGTCCTATTGCATGCGGGTTTGACGTGTCTCCGCCCCGCCCCACGAAAAAAGGCGTCGGCTGATATGGTGTCAGATCTGGGGAAGGCGCCCCCTGGGGCTGGCCCATACTATGCAGCCACTTTTGCACAGTGGGATAGGACCTCTACTCTCGCCTGTATTGTCTTAGTGAAACAAAAAGGGGGAGCTGTGGTGAGCCGTTCCTGCGGACTGTGGTCGCCATTACATGATGGCGCTGGCTCCGCTGTGGTCAGTGAAGGACAACTCCATATCAAAGAGAGTTGGCGTGTTCCCAGCTCCTTATCAGAGAAAGTTGGCGTGTCATTTTCTAGCACCCTGTGAGAAGGGTACACGTGGCAGCTTTGCATTGGGATTCGCGGTGCTTTATTAAGGCTGGGAGGGGCATCCGAAGTTTAGTAGAAGAAGTAGTAGAAGTAGAGTAGTAGAAGAATTATTAAGAAGAATATCAAGGGCCTGAATAAACTGCTGAAAGAAGATTCCTGAGTCGCGTCTTCCTTGCGGGCAAGGGGGGTCGCGACACCCAGTCTCCAACCTCTGCTGTCTGTAACAATCCTTCTGCACATCAGTCTCCAACGTCTTCTCTCTGCAACGGTTTTTCTGCACCCCAGTCTCCACCCTCTGTCCTCTGCAACAGTCCTTCTGCACCCCGGTCTCCAAAGTTTGCTCTCTGTAAAAGTTCTTCTCTACTGCAGTCTCCAAACTCTGCTCCCTGTAACGGCCCTTCTGAACCCCAGTCTCAAACCTCTGTTTTATGTATCAGTTCTTCTGCACCCCAGTCTCCAACCTCTGCTTTCTGTATCAGTCCTTTTGCACCTCAGTCTGTAACCTCTATTCTCTGCAGCAGTCTTTTTACACCCCAAGAACCAACATCTGCTCTCTGCAATGATCTTTCTTCTACCCAGTCTTCAAACTCTGCTCACTGTATAAGTCCTTTTGTATAACAGTCTCCAAACTCTTCTCTTTCTAACGGTCCTTCTGCACCCCAATTGCCAACCTCTGCTTTCTATAAAAGTCCTTTTGCACCTCAGACCCCAACCTCTCCTCTCCGTAACAGTCCTTCTAAGCCTCAATCTGAAACCTCTGCTCTCTACATCGGTCCTACTTCACCTCAGTCTCCAAACTGTGCTATCTGTAACAATCCTTCTGCACCCAAGTCTCCAACATCTTCTGTCTGTAAAAGGTCTTCTGCAACCCAGTCTCCAAACTCTGCTCTCTGTAACAGTCCTTCTGCACCTCAGTCTCCAACCTCATCACTCTGCAACGGACCTTCTGCTCCCCAGTTTCCAAACTATGCTTTCTGTAACTATCCTACTGAACCCTGGTCTCCAAAATCTGCTCTCTAAGCTATACTTCTGCACCTCAGTCTCCAACTTCTGCTCTCTGTAACGATCTTTCTGCACCCCAGTCTCCAAACTCATCTCTCTGCAACAGTCCTTCTGCACCACATACTCCAAGCTCTGCTCTCTGTAACAGTCCTTCTGCACATCAGTGTCCAAAATCTGTTCCTTGTAAAATCCTTCTGCAACTCAGTCTCCAACCTCTGCTCTCTGCAATGATCCTTCGGCACTACAGTCTCCAACCTCTGCTCTCTGTAACAGTTTTTCTGAACCCCAATCTTCAAACTCTGCTCTCTTTAACACTCCTTCTGCACCCCAGTCTCCATCCTCTGCTCTCTGTAACAATCCTTTGACACCCAAGTCTCCAACCTCTCCTCTCTGTAAAAGTCCTTTTGAAACTCAGTATCCAAACTCTGCAATCTGTAACGGTCCTGTTGCACCCCAGTCTCCAACCTCTACTCTCTGAAACGATCCTTCTGCACCTCAGTCTCCAACCTCTGCTCTCTGTAACAGTCCTTCTGCACCCCAGTCTCCAACATCTGCTCTCTGCAACAATCCTTCTTCTACCCAAGCTCCAAGCTCTGCTCTCTGCAATGTTCTTTCTGCACCACAGTTTTCAACCTCTGCTCTCTGTAACAGTCTTTCTGCACCTCATTCTCCAAACTCTGCTCTCTGCAACAGTCTTTCTGCACCCAGTCTCCAACTTCTGCTCTCGGTAACAGTTCTTCTGCACCCCAATCTCAAAATTCTGCTCTCTGTAACACTCATTTTGCACCCCAGTCTCCACACTCTGATCTCTGTAACAATCCTTCTGGACCTCAGTCTCCAACCTCTGCTCTCTGTATCAGTTCTTCTGCACCTCCATCTACAAATTTGTTCTCTGCAATAGTCCTTCTGCACCCCAGTTCCAACCTCTGATCTCTGAAACATTTCTTCTGCTCCCCAGTCTCCAAACTGTGCTTTCTGTAACTTTGTTCCTGACCCCAGTCTCCAAACTCTGCTCTCTGTAAATATCCTTCTGCCTCTCAGTCTCCAAACTCTGATCTCTGCAATGATCCTTCTGCACCTCAGGTTCCAACGTCTGCTCTCTGCAATAATCGTTCTGCACCCCAGTTACCAACCTCTGCTCTCTGTAACAGTCCTTCTGCACCTCAGTCGCCAACCTCTCCTCTCTTTCCCAATTTTTCTGCACCTCAGTCTCCAAACTCTGCTCTCTGTAACAGGCCTTCTACACCCCAGTCTCCAACATTTGCTCTCTTTAACAGTTTTTATGCACCACAGTCTCGAACCTCTGCTCTCTGTAACAGTCTTTATGCACCCGAGTCTCCAACCTCTGCTTTCTGTAACAATCCTTCTGCACCCCAGTCTCCAACCTCTTCTCTCTATACAGTTTTTCTGCACCCCAATCTCTAAACTCTGCTGTCTGTATCACTCCTTCTGCAGCCCAGTCTCTATCCTCTTCTCTCTGTAAGAATCCTTCTGCACCTCAGTCTCCAACCTCTGCTCTCACTAATGGTTTTTCTGCACCCCAGTCTCCAACCTCTTCTCTCTGTAACGATCCATCTGCAACTCAGTCTCAAACCTCTGCTCTCTGTAACAGTCTTCCTGCACCCTAGTCTCCAACATCTGCTCTCTGAAAGGATTATTCTTCTACCCAGTCTCCAAACTCTGCTCTCTGTAACAGTCTTTTTGTATCGCAGTCTCCAACCTCTTCTCTTTGTAACGGTCCTTCTGCTCCCCAATTGCCAGCATCTGCTTTCTGTAACAGTCTTTCTGCACCCCAGTCTCCAAACTCTACTCTCTGCAACGATTCTTCTGCACCTCAGACTCCAACCTCTGCTCTCTGCATTAGTCCTTCTGATCCCTAGTCTCCAGACTCTGCTCTCTGTAAGATCATTTTTCATCCCAGTCTTCAAACTCTGCTCTTTGTAGCAGTTCTTCTTCACCCCAGTATCCAAACTCTGCTCTCTTTAAAAGTCCTTCTGCACCTCAGTCTCCAACCTCTGCTTTCTGTAACAATCCTTCTGAACCTGTCTCCAACGTCTGCTTTCTGTAACAGTCCTTCTCCACCCCAGTCTCCAAAAACTGCTCTCTGCAACGGTCATTCTGCACCCCAGTCTCCAAACTCTGCTCTCTATAACAGTCCTCCTTTAGTGCACTCTAAAAAATCTGCTCTATGTAATGGTCCTTCTGAACCCAAGTCTCCAATCTCTCCTCTCTGTAACACTCCTTCTGCACCTCAGTCTCCAAATTCTGCTCTCTGTAACAGACCTTCTGCACCTCAGTCTGAAAACTTTGTTCTCTGCAAGGATCCTTCTGCACCACAGTCTCAAAACTCTGCTCTCTGTAACAGTCCTACTGCACCACAGTCTCCAACCTCTGCTCTCTGAAACAGGCCTCTTGCACCCCATTCTCCAACCTCTGCTCTCTATAATAGTGCTTCTTCACCTCAGTCTAAAAACTCTGCTCTCTGCAACAGTCCGTCCGAACCCCAGTCTCCAAACTCTGCTTACTGTATGACTCCATCTGCACCACAATTTCCAACATCTGCTCTCTGTAAGAGTCTTTCTGCACTTCAGTCTACAAACTCTGCTTTCTTCAACAGTCCTTCTGCACCAAATTTCCAACCTCTGCCTCTGTAACAGTCCTAATGTAACCCAGTCTCCAACCTCTGCTCTCTGCAACAGTCCTTCTGCACCCCAATGTGAAGCTGTGCTCTCGGCTACAGTCCTTATACACCCCAGAGTTCAGCCTGTGCTCTCTGCAACAGTCCCTCTGCAACCCAGTCTACAACATCTGCTCTCTGTAACAATTTTTGTGCACCTCACTCTTCAACCTCTGCTCTCTGCAACGGTCCTTCTGCACCTCAGTCTCCAAAAACTACTCTCTGTAAATGTACTTCTGAACCCCTTGTAAAAACTCTGCTGTCCTTAACAGGCCTCCTGCACCCAGGTCTCCAACCTCTGTTCTTTATAACAATCCTTCTGCACCCCAGTCTCAAAATTTTGCTCTCCACAACGATCCTTCTGCACCCCAGTCTCCAACCTCTGCTATCTGTAACAGGCATTTTGCACCCAAATCTCCATCTTCTACTCTCTGTAACAGTCCTTTTGCACCTCATTCTCAAACTTCTGCACTCTGCAACAGACGTTTTGAACCTCAGTCTCCAAACTCAAATCTCTGCATTGATCTTTCTGCACCTCAGTCTCGAAACTCTACTCTCTGTAACACTCCTTCTGCACTCCAGTCTCAGACTTCTGCTGTCTTCAAAGATCCTTCTGCACACCAGTCTCCAACATCTGCTCTCTGCAACAGTTCTTCTGCACCCCAGTCTTCAACCTCTTCTCTCTGCAATGATCCTTCTGCACCTAAGTATCCAACATCTGCTCTCTGCAACAGTCCTTCTGCACCCCTGTCTCCAACCTCTGCTCTCTGCAACAGTCCTACTGCAACTCAGTCTGAAAACTCTGTTATCTGCAACGATCCTTCTGCACCCCAGTCTTCAAACTCTGCTCTCTGTTATAGTCCCGTTGCACCTCAGTCTCGAAACTCTGCTCTCTGTAAGATCCTTTTGCAACTCTGTCTCCAAACTCTTCTCTCTGTAACAGTCTTTCTGCACCCCAGTCTCCAACCTCTGCTCTCTGCAACACTGCTTGTAAACCCAAGTCTCCAAACTCTGCTCTCTACAACAGTCCTTCTTCACTTCAGGCTCCAACTTCTGTTTTCTGTAACAATCCTTCTTCACCTCAGTTACAAAACTCTGATATCTGCAATGGTCCTTCTGCACCACAGTCTCCAACCTCTGCTCTCTGCAACACTGCTTGTAAACCCAAGTCTCCAAACTCTGCTCTCTACAACAGTCCTTCTTCACTTCCGGCTCCAACTTCTGTTCTCTGTAACAATCCTTCTTCACCTCAGTTACAAAACTCTGATATCTGCAATGGTCCTTCTGCACCACAGTCTCCAACCTCTGCTCTCTGTAACAGTCCTGCTGCACCTCAGTCTACAACCTCTGCTCTTTGTAAGATCCTTTTGCAACCTCGTCTAAAAACTCTACTCTCTGTAGAAGTTCTTCTGCACCCCAGTCGCCAAAATCTGCTCTCTGTAACAGGCCTTCTGTCCCGCAGACTTAAACCTCTGCTACCTGTAATGATCCTTTTGCCCCAGTCTCCAACATGTGCTCTCTGAAAAAGTCTTTCTGTACCCCAGTCTTCAACATCTGCAGTCTGCAACAGTCTACCTGAAGCTCAGTGTGAAAATTCTGCTCTCTGCAAGGATCCTTGTGAACAGCAGTCTCCCAAATCTGTTTTCTGTAACAGTCCTTCTGCACCTCAGTCTCCAAAATCCGCTCTCTGTAACAGTGCTTCTGCACCCCAGCCTCCAACCTCTGCTCTCTGTAAGATCCTTTCGTAACCCAGTTTCCAAATCTGCTCCCTGGAACATTCCTTCTGCTCCCCAGAATCCAACCTCTGCTCTCTGTAACAGTCCTTCTGCTCACCAGTCTCCAACCTCTGCTCTCTGTAACAGTCCTTCTGCTTCCAAGTCTCCAACTTCTGCTCTCTGTAACAGTCATTCTGTACCACAGTCCTAAACCTCTGCTGTCTGCAACGATCCTTATGTACCCCAGTCTCCAACCTCTCCTTTCTGTATCATTCCTTCTGCACCACAGTTTCCAAACTCTTCTCTCTGTAACATTTCTTCTGCACCTCTGTGTCCAACCTCTACTCTCTGCAACAGTTCTTCTGCACCCCAGTCTCCAAATTATGCTCTCTGCAACAGTTCTACTGCACCCCAGACTCATAGGTCTGCACTCTGAAACAGTCCTTCTCCACACCTGTCTCCAACCTCTGCTCTATGTAAAAGTCTTCCTGTAGTGCAGTCTCCAAAATCTGCTCTCTGTAACTCTCCTTGTGCTCCCCAGTCTTCAACCTCTGCTTTCTGTATCAGTCTTTCTGAACCACAGTCTTCAACCTCACCTCTCTGTAACAGTTCTTCTGCACCTCAGTCTCCAAACTCTGCTCTGTGTAACAGTCCTTCTGCACCCAAGTCACAAAACTCTGCTTTCTGCAACAGTCCTTCTACACCCCATTCTTCAAACTCTGCTATCTGCAACAGTTTTTCTGCACCCCAGTCTCTATACTCTGCTATCTGCAGCAGTCCTTCGGCACCCTAGTCTCCAAACTCTGCTCTCTGTAACAATCCTTCTGCACCTCAGACTCCAAACACTGCTCTCTACAACGGTCGTTATGAACCTCAGTCTCTAAACTCTACTTTCGGTAACAGTCCTTCTGCACCTCAGTCTCCAAACTCTGCTCTCTGTAACAGTCCTTCTGCACCCAAGCCTCAAACCTCTGCTTTCTGCAACAGTTCTTCTACACCCCATTATCCAAACTCTGCTATCTGCAACAGTTTTTCTGCACCCCAGTCTCCAAACTCTGCTATCTGCAACAGTCCTTCTACACCCTAGTCTCCGAACTCTGCTCTCTGTAACAATCCTTTTGCACCTCAGTCTCCAAAAACTGCTCTCTACAATTGTCTTTCTGAACCTCAGTCTGTAAACTCTGCCCTCGGTAACAGTCCTTCTGCACACCTTCTCCAAACTCTGTTCTCTGTAACAGTCCTTCTGCACGCCGGAATCAAACCTCTGCTGGCTACAACAATCCTTCTGCACGACAGTCTCCAACCTCTGCTCTCTGCAACAGTCCTTCTGCACCCCAGTATCCAATATCTGCTCTCTGAAACAGTCCTACTGCACCTCAGTCTGAAAACTCTCTTCTCTGCAACGATCATTCTGCACACCAGTCTCCAACCTCTTCTCTCTATAACAGTCCTGCTGTACCACAGTCTCCAAAATCTTCTCTCTGTAAGATCCTTCTGCAACCCTGTCTCCAAACTCTGCTGTTTGTAACAGTCCATCTGCACCCCAGTCTCCAACCTCTGCTCTTTGTAACAGGCCTTTTGCACTCCATTCTCCAACCTGTGCTGTCTGCCTCAGTCCTTCTACACCGGAGTCTCCAAACTTTTCTTTCTGTATCAGTCCATCTGCACCCCAATCTCCAACCTCTGTTCTCTGTAACAGTCCTTCTGCACTTCAGTCAACAAACTCTGCTCTGTGCAACAGTCCTTCTTTAACCCAGTCTCCAACATCTGCTCTCTGCAACAGTCCTTCTGCACCAAATTCTCCAAACTCTGCCTCTGTAACAGTCCTACTGAAAGGCAGTCTCCAAACTCTACTCTCTGCAACAGTGCTTCTGCACACAAATCTCAAACCTGTGCTCTCTGCAACAGTTCTTCTACACCCCATGTCCAGCCTCTGCTCTCCGCAGCAGTCCCTTTGCAACGCAGTGTCTCCAAACTCCGCTCTCTATAACGATCCTTCTGTACCTCATTCTCCAAACTCTACTCTCTTTAAAAGTACTTCTACACCCCATCTCCAAACTCTGTTCTCCGTAGCAGACCTTCTATACCCCAGTCACCTACCTCCTTTATCTATAACAATCCTTCTGCATGCAAGTCTCCAACCTCTGCTCTCTACAACGATCCTTCTGCACCCCAGTCTCCAATCTCTGCTCTCTGAGAAAGTCCTTCTGCACCCCAGTCTCCAACATGTGCTCTCTGCAAAAGTCCTTCTGCACCTCAGTCTGAAAACTCTGTTCTCTGCAACGATCTTTCTGCACCCTAGTCTCCAACCTCTGCTCTCTGTAACAGTCCTGCTACACCTTGGTCTACAACCTCTGCTCTCTGTAAGATTTTTTGAGCAACCTTGTCTAAAAACTCTGCTCTCCGTAACAGTTCTTCTGCACCCCAGTCTCCAACCTCGGCTCCTGGTAACAGTCCTTTTGCACCTCAGTGTCAAAACTCTGCTCTCAACAACGATTCTTCTGCACCTCAGTCTCCAAACTCTACTCTCTGTAACAGTCCATCTGCACTCCAGTCTCAAACCTCTTCTGTCTGCAACAGTCCTTCTGTAACTCAGTCTTCAACCTCTGCTCTCTGCCATAGTCCTTCTACACACCATTCTCTAACCTCTGTTCTCTGCAACAGTCTTTCTAAACCACAGTATCCAAAATCTGCTCTCTGGAACAGTCCTTCTGTACCCTAGTCTCCAACGTATTCTTTCTGTAATGGTCCTTCTGTACTTCAGTCTCCAAACTCTGCTCTCTCTAGCGGTCCTTCTGCACCCCAGTCTCCAACCTCTGCTGTCTGTATCAGTACTTCTGCACCCAAGTCTCCAAACTCTGCTATCTGTAACATTCCTTCTTCACCTCAGTCTCCAACCTCTGCTCTTTCTGACAGTTCTTCTGAACCGCAGTCTCCCACATCTGCTATCTGCAACAGTCCTTTTGCACCCCAGTCTCCAACATCTGCTCTCTGTAACAATCCTTCTGCACCTCAGTCTTCAACTACTACTCTCTGTAACAGTCATTCTGCACCTCAGTCTCCAACCTCTGCTCTCTGTAAGATCTTTCTGTAACCCAGTCTCCAAACACTTCCCTCTGTAACAGTCCTTCTGCACCCTTTCTCTAAACTCTTCTCTCTGTAACAGGCCTTCTGCACCCCAGTGTCCAACCTCTGTTCTCTGTAACACTCCTTCTGCACCTGTGTCTCCAAAAACTGCTATCTGCAACAGTCGTTCTGCACCTCAGTCTGAAATCTCTGTGATCTGCAATGATCCTTCTGCACCCCAGTCTCCAAACTCTGCTCTCTGTAACAGTCCTGCTGCACCTCAGTCTCCAAACTCTGCTCTCTTTAAGATCCTTCTGCAACCCTGTCTTCAAACTCTGCTCTCTGTAACAGTCCTTCTGCACCCCAGACTCAAACCTCTGTTCTCTGTAACAGGCCTTTTAAACCCAAATCTACAACCTCTAATCTCTGTAGCATTCCTTCTGCACCTCAGACTACAACCTCTGCTCTCTGCAACAGTCCACTGCACCTCAGTATCCAAGCTCTTCTCTCTGCAACGATCTTACTAAACCTCAGTCTCCAAACTCTGCTCTCCGTAAAGACCTTCTGTACTCCAGTCTTCAAACTCTGCTCTCTGCAACAATCCATTTGCACCCCAGTCTTCAACCTCTGCTCTCTGTAAGATCCATGTGAACCCTAGTATCCAACCTCTGTTTTCTATAACAGTCCTCTGCACTCCAGTCTCCAAACTCTGCTCTTTGTAACATTCCTTTTGCACCTCAGTCTCCAACCTCTGCTCCTTGCAACAGTCCATCTGCACTCCAGTTTCCAACATCTGCACTCTGCAACAGTCCTTCTACACCCTAGTTTCCAGCCTCTGCTCTCTGCAACGATCTTTTTAGACCCCAGTCTTTAACCTCTGCTCTCTGCAACAGTCCTTCTGCACCCCAGTTTCCAACCTCTGCGCTCTGTAACAGTTTTTCTATACCGCAATCTCCAAACTCTTGTCTCTGTAACGTTTCTTCTGCACCCCTATTTCCAACCTCTATTTCTGTAACAGTGTTTCTGCACCTCAGTCTCAAAACTCTGCTCTCTGTAGCAGGCCTTCTGCACCCCACTCTTCAAAATCTGCTCTCTTCAAGAATCCTTCAGCACCCCAGTCTCCAATCTCTGCTCTCTGCACTGAACCTACGGCACCACAGTCTTAACCTCTGATCTCGGCAACAGTCCTTCTGCACCACAGTCTCCAACCTCTGCTCTCTGTAACAGTCTTTCTGCACCCCAGTCTCCATACTCTGCTCTCTGTAAGAGTCATTCTGCACATCAGATTCCAACCTCTGCTCTCTGCAACAGTCCTTTTGCACCTCATGTCCAACCTCTACTCTCTGCAACAGTCTTTCTGAACCCCAGTCTCCAAACTCTGCTCTCTGCAACGATCTTTCTGGACCCCAGTCTCCAACCTCTGCTCTCTGTAAGAAAACTTCTGCACCACAGTCTCCAAATTCTGCACTCTGTAAGATACTTCTGCACTACAGTTTCCAAACTCTGCTCTCTGTATCATTCCTTCTCCACCCCAGTCTTCAACCTCTGCCTTCTACAAGTGTCCTGTGGCACCCCAGTCTCCAAGCTCTGTCCTCTGCAACAGTCCTTGTGTTCCCCAGTCTCCAACCTCTGCTCTCTGTATCTATCCTTCTGCACTTCAGTCTCCAACCTCTGCTTTCTTTAACATTCCTTCTGCAACTCAGTCTCCAAACTCTGCTCTCTGTAACAGTGCATCTACACCTCAGTCTCCAACCTCTGCTCTCTTTAACAGTCCTACTGAACCTCAGTCTGACACCTCTGCTCTCTTCACGATCCTTCTGCACCCGAGTCTCCAACTACTGCTCTCTGTAACAGTCCACCTGCACCTTAGTCTCCAACCTCTGCTCTCTGTAAGATCCTTCAGGAACCCAGTCTCCAAACTCTGCTCTCTATAACTGTCCTTCTGCACCCCAGTCTCCAACCTCTCCTCTCTGTAACAGGCTTTCTGCACACCAGTATCCAAACTCTTCTCTCTGTAGCAGGCCTTCTGGATCCCAGTCTCCAAACTCTGCTCTCTGCAATGATCGTACTGCACCTCAGTCTCAAACCTCTGATCTCTGCAACTGTCCTTCTGCACCTCAGTCTCCAAATTCTGCTCTCTGTAAGATCCTTCTGCACCCCTGTATCAAAGCTCTGCTCCCTGTAACAGTCCTTCTACATCCAAGTCTCCAACCTTTGCTCTCTGTAACAGTCCTTCTGCACCCCAGTCTGCAACCTCTGCTCTCAACAACAGTCTTTCTGCACCCGAGTTACCAAAATCTGCTCTCTGCAACAGACCTTCTGTGCCCCAGTCTCGAACATCTGCTCTCTGTAACAGTCCTTCTGTACAGCAGTCTCCAACTTCTGTTCTTCGTAATGGTCCTTCTACACCCCAGTCTCGAACCTCTGCTTTTTGTATAAGTCCTTCTGAACCTAAGTCTCCAACGTCTGTTCTCTGTATCTATCCTTCTGCACCTCAGTCTCCAACCTGTTCTCTATGTAAGAGTCCTTCTGCACCCCAGTCTCCAACCTCTGCTCTGGATAACAGTAGTATACCACAGACTCGAACATCTGCTCTCTGTAAAAGTCCTTCTGCATCCCAATTTCAAAACACTGCTTCCTGTAACAGTCCTTCTGCACCTGAGTCTCCAAACTCTGCTCTCTGTAACAGTCCTTCTACACCCCAGTCTCCAAACTCTGCTTTCGGTATCAGTCTTTCTGAACCCCAGTCTCCAATCTCTGTTCTCTGTATCTATCCTTCTGCACCTCAGTCTCCAAACTCTTCTGTATGCAACAGTCCTTCTATACAGCAGTCTTCAAACTCTGCTCTCTGTAAAGGTCTTTCTGCAGCACAGACTCCAAACTCTGCTTTCTGTATCAGTCCTTCTGCACCCTTGTCTCCAAATTCTGCTCTCTCTAAGAGTCTTTCTGCACCTCAGTATCCAACCTCTGCTCTCTGCAACAGTCCTTCTGCACCCCAGTCTCCAAACCCTGCTCTCTGCAACAGTCCTTCTGCACCCCAGTATCCAACCTCTTCTCTCTGCAACAGTCCTTCTACACCCCAGTCTCCAAAATCTGCTCTCTGTAACAATCCTTGTGCCCCTCAGTCTCCAACCTCTGCTCTATGTAACAAGATTCTGCACGCCAAGTCTCCAAATTCTGCTCTCCACAACAGTCCTTCTGCACTCTAGTCTCCAAACTCTTTCCTCTGCAACAGTCCTTTTGCACCCCAGTCTCCAACCTCTGCTCTCTGCAAAAGTCCTTCTACACCCCAGTCTCCAACCCCTGCTTTCGTCAACAGTCCTTCTACACCAAAATATCCAACCTCTGCTCTCTGTAAGATCCTTCTGAACTCCAGTATCAAAACTCTGCTCTCGGTAACATTCCTTCTCCACCCCATTGTTTAACCTCTGCTTTCTGAAAATGTCCTGCAACACCCCAGTCTCCAACCTCTGTCCTCTGCAACAGTCCTTCTGCTCCCCAGTCTCCAACATTTTCTCTTTGTAACAGTCTTCTGTACCGCAGTCTCCAAACTCTGCTCTCTGTAATGGTCCTTCTTCACCCCAGTCTTCAAACTCTGCTTTCTGTATCAGTCCTTCTGAACCCCAGTCTCAAACCTCTGCTCTCTGTATCTATCCTTCTACACCCCAGTCTCCAAACTCTGCTTTCGGTATCAGTCTTTCTGAACCCCAGTCTCCAATCTCTGTTCTCTGTATCTATCCTTCTGCACCTCAGTCTCCAAACTCTTCTGTATGCAACAGTCCTTCTATACAGCAGTCTTCAAACTCTGCTCTCTGTAAAGGTCTTTC
Organism: Ictidomys tridecemlineatus; assembly: GCF_052094955.1. Lineage (NCBI taxonomy): Eukaryota > Metazoa > Chordata > Mammalia > Rodentia > Sciuridae > Ictidomys > Ictidomys tridecemlineatus. The sequence goes on along the minus strand of NW_027522390.1, from coordinate 94,095 downwards.
TGCAGCACAGACTCCAAACTCTGCTTTCTGTATCAGTCCTTCTGCACCCTTGTCTCCAAATTCTGCTCTCTCTAAGAGTCTTTCTGCACCTCAGTCTCCAACCTCTGCTCTCTGCAACATTCATTCTGCAGCCCAGTCTTCATCCTCTGCTCCCTGCAACAGTCCTTCTTCACCCCAGTCTCCAACCTCTGCTCCCTGCAACAGTCCTTGTGCACCCCAGTCTCCAAACTCTGATCTCTGTAAGAAGCCTTGTGCACCTCAGTCTCCAAACACTGTTCTCGGCAACAGTCTTCTGCACCTCAGTCTCCAACCTCTACTCTCTGTAACAGTCCTTCTGCACTTAACTCTTCAACCTCTGCTCTCAGTAGGATCCTTCTAAAACCCAGTATCAAAACTCTGCTCTCTTTATCTATTCTTATGCACCTTAGTCTCCAAAGTCTGCTCTCTGTAACAGTCTATCTGCACCTCAGTCTGACACCTCTGCTCTCTGCACGATCTTTCTGCACCCCAGTCTCTAAGCACTGCTCTCTGTAACTGTCTACCTGCACCTCAGTCTCCAACCTCTGCTCTCTGTAAGATTCTTCTGGAACTCAGTCTCCAAACTCTGCTCTCTATAACAGTCCGTCGGCACCCCAGTCTCCAACCTCTCCTCTCTGTAACAGTCCTTCTGCACTTCACTCTCCAACCTCTGCTCTCTGTAGATCCTTCTACAATTCAGTCTCAAACCTCTGCTCTCTGTATTTATTATTCTGCACCTCAGTCTCCAACCTCTGCTCTCTGTTACAATTTTTCTATACCGCAGTCTCCAAACTCTGGTCTCTGTTACGGTCTTTCTGCACCCCAAATTCCAACCACTTCTTTCTGTAACAGTCCTTCTACACCTTAGTTTCCAACCTCTGCTCTCTGTAACAGTCCTTCTGAACCTCAGTCTGACACCTCTGCTCACTGCACGATCCTACTGCACCCCAGTCTCCAAACACTGCTCTCTGTAAAAGTCCACCTGTACCTAGTCTCAAAACACTGCTCTCTGTAAGATTCTTCAGGAACCCAGTCTCCAATCTCTGCTCTCTATAACAGTCCTTCTGCACCCCAGTCTCCAAACTTTCCTCTCTATAACAGGCCTTCTGCACGCCAGTCTCCAAACTCTTCACTCTGTAGCAGGCCTTCTGAACCCCAGTCTCCAAAATCTGCACTGTGCAAGGAAACTTCTGCACCCCAGTCTCCAAACTCTGCTCTCTGCAATGATCCTACTGCACCCCAGTCTACTACCTCTGATCTCCACAACAGTCCTTCTGCACCTCAGTCTCCAAATTGTTCTCTCTGTGAGATCCATCTTCACCCCAGTCTCCAACTTCTGCTCTCTGCAACAGTCCTTCTGCACCCCAGTCTACAACTTCTGCTGTCTCTAAGAGTCCTTCTGCACCTCATTCTCCAACCTCTGCTCTCTGCAACATTTCTTCTGCAGCCCAGTCCCTATCCTCTGCTCTCTGCAACATTCCTACTGCAGCCCAGTCTCCAACCTCTGCTTCCTGCAACAGTCTTTCTGCAACACAGTCTCCAAACTCTGCTCTCTGTAACAAGCCTTGTGCACCTCAGTCTCCAAACTCTTTTCTCTGCAACGGTCTTCTGCACCCCATTCTCCAACCTCTACTCTCTGTAACAGTCATTCTGCACTTCACTCTCCAACCTCTGCTCTCAGTAGGATCTTTCTCAAACCCAGTCTCAAACCTCAGCTCTCTGTATCTATTCTTATGCACCTCAGTCTCCAAAGTCTGCTCGCTGTAACAGTCTATCTGCACCTCAGCCTGACACCTCTGCTCTCTGCACGATCCTTCTGCACCCCAGTCTCTAAGCACTGCTCTCTGTAACAGTCTACCTGCACCTCAGTCTCCAACCTCTACTCTCTGTAAGATTCTTCTGGATCTCAATCTCTAAACTCTGCTTTTTATAACAGTCTGTTGGCACCCCAGTCTCCAATCTCTCCTCTCTGTAACAGTCTTTCTGCACTTCACTCTCCAATCTCTGCTCTCTGTAGATCCTTCTAGAATTCAGTCTCAAACCTCTGCTCTCTGTATTTATTATCCTTCACCTCAGTCTCCAACCTCTGCTCTCTGTTACAGTTTTTCTATACCGCAGTCTCCAAACTCTGGTCTCTGTTACGGTCTTTCTGCACCCCAATTTTCAACCACTTCTTTCTGTAACAGTCCTTCTGCACCTCAGTCTCCAAACTCTGATCTCTGTAAAAGTCCTTCTACACCTCAGTCTCCAACCTCTGCTCTCTGTAACAGTCCTTCTGAACCTCAGTCTGACACCTTTGCTCTCTGCACGATCCTTCTGCACCCCAGTTTCCAAACACTGCTCTCTGTAACAGTCCACTTGTACCTAGTCTCAAAACACTGCTCTCTGTAACATTCTTCAGCAACGCAGTCTCCAATCTCTGCTCTCTATAACAGTCCTTCTGCACCCCAGTCTCCAAACTCTCCTCTCTGTAACAGGCCTTCTGAACGCCAGTCTCCAAACTCTTCTCTCTTTAGCAGGCCTTCTGCCCCAGTCTTTAATATCTGCACTGTGCAACGATCCTTCTGCACCCCAGTCTCCAAACTCTGCTCTCTGCAATGATCCTACTGCACCCCAGTCTACTACCTTTGATCTCCGCAACAGTCCTTCTGCACCTCAGTCTCCAAATTCTTCTCTCTGTAAGATCCATCTTCACCCCAGTATCCAACCTCTGCTCTCTGTAACAGTCCTTCTGCATCCAAGGCTCCAAACTCTGCTCTCTGTAACAGGACTTCTGTACCTCATTCTCCAACCTCTGCTCTCTGCAACAGTCCTTCTGCACCCCAGTCTCAAACCACTGCTCTCTAAAACAGTCTTTCTGAAGCCCAGTGTCCAACCTCTACTCTCTGTAACAGTCGTTCTCCACTTCCCTCGCCAACCTCTGCTCTCTGTAGTATCCTTCTAAAACCCAGTTTCCAAAATCTGCTCTCTGTAACAGTCCTTCTGAACACCAGTCTCCAACCTCTTCTCTCTGCAACCATCCCTCTTAACCCCAGTCTCCAACCTCTGCTCTCTGCAACAGTCCTTCTGCACCCCAGTCTCCAACAACTGCTTTCTGCAACAGTCCTTCTGCAAGTCTGTCTTAAAACTCTACTGTCTTCAACGAACTTTCCGCACCCCAGTCTCTTAACTCTGCTGCCTGTAACAGTCCTTCTACACCTCATTCTCCCAACTCTGCTCTCTGTAAAATACTTCTGAATCCCAGTCTCCAACTTCTGCACTCTGCAACAGTCCTTCTGCACCCCAGTCTCTAAATTATGCTCTCTGCAACAGTCCTTCTGTATGGCATTCTTCAAGCTCTACTCTCTGTAACGTTCTTTCTGCACCCGATACTAGAGTCTCTGCTTTCTGTAACAGGCCTTCTTCACCCCAGTTTCCACCCTCTGCTCTCTGCAACAGTCCTTCTGATCTTCAGTCTCCAACCTCTGCTCTCCGCAACAGTCCTACTGCACCCCAGTCTTTAAACTCTGCTCTTTGTAACAACCTTTCTGCACCTCAGTCTGCAAACTCTGTTCTCTGCAACGGTCCTTCTGCACCTCAGTCTTCAAACTGTACTCTCTGTAACAGTACTTCTGCAGTTCAGTCTCCAACCTCTGCTCTCTGTGAGATTCTTCGCCAACCCAGTCTCCCAACTCTGCTCTCTGTAACATTTCTTCTGCACACCAGTCTTCAATCTCTTCTCTCTGCAACGATTATTCTTAACCCCAGTCTCCAAACTCTGCTCTCTGCTACAGTCTTTCTACACCACAGTCTCCAACATCTAGTCTCTGCAACAGTCCTTCTGCACCTAAGTCTGAAAACTCTGCTGTCTGTAATGAACCTCCTGCACCCCATTCTCCTACCTCTGCTGTCTGTTATAATCCTTCTGCACCTCAGTCTCTGACCTCTTCTCTCTCTAAGATCCATCTGAACCTCAGTTTCCAACATCTGCTCTCTGTAACAGTCCTTCTGCACCTCAGTGTCCAACCTTTGTTCTCTGCAACAGCCTTCTGCATCCCAGTCTGCAAACTCTGCTCTCTGCAAAGATCTTTCTGGATCCCAGTTTCCAACGTCTGCTCTCTGCAACAGTCCTTCTGCCTCACAGTCTCCAACCTCTGCTCTCTGTAAGATCTTTCTGCACTCCAGTTTCCAAACTCTGCTCTTTCTAACATTCCTGCTCCACCCTAGTCGCCAACTTCGGCTTTCTGCAAGGATCCTGCGCCACCCCAGTCTCCAATCTCTGTCCTCTGAAACAGTCCTTCTGCTCCCCAGTCTCCAATATCTGCTCTCTGTAACAGTACTTCTGTACCGCATTCACCAAACTCTGTTCTTTGTAAAGGTCCTTCTGCATCCCAGTCTCCAACCTCGGCTTTCTGTATCAGAGTGTATCACGTGTGCTCTCTGTGTCTATCTTTCTTCACCTCAGTCTCCAACCCTTTCTTTGTAACAGTCCTTCTGAACCCAAGTCTCCCACCTCTGCTCTCTGTAACAATCCTTCTATACCGTAGTCTCCAACCTCTGCTCTCTGTAACGGTCCTTCTGCACCCCTATTTACAACCTCTTCTTTCTGTAACAGTCCTTCTGCACCTCAGTCTGAAACCTCTGCTCTCCACAATCCTTCTGCACCCCAGTCTCCAACCACTGCTCTCTGTAACAGTCCACCTGCACCTTAGTCTCCAAACACTGCTCTCTGTAAGATCCTTCAGCAACCCAGTCTTCTAAATCTGCTCTCTTTACCAGTCCTTCTGCACCCAAGTCTCCAACCTCTCCTCTCTGTAACAGGCCTTCTGAACGCAGGTCTCTAACCTCTGCTCTCTGCAACGATCTTTCTGCACCCCAGTCTTTAACCTCTGCTCTCTGCAATGATCCTACTGCACCCCAGTCTCCAACCTCTGCTCTCTACAACAGTCCTTCTGCACCTCAGTCTCCAAATTCTACTCTCTGTAAGATCCTTCTGCACCGCTCTCTCCAACCTCTGCTCTCTGTAACAGTCCTTCTGCACCCCAGTCTCCAACCTCTGCTCTCCGCAACAGTCCTCTGCAAACCAGTCTCAAAATTCTGCTCTCTGCAACAGTCCTTCGGCACCCTAGTTACCAAAATCAGCTCTCTTTTATAGTTTTTCTCCACCCCAATTTCCAAACTCTGCTCTTTGTAACAGTCCTCCTGTACTGCAGAATCCAACCTCTGCTCTCTGTAGTGGTCATTCTGCACCCTAGACTCCAATCTCTGCTTTCTGTATCACTCCTTCTAAACCCCAGTCTCCAACCTCTTCTCTCTATTACAGTCTTTCTGCACCCCAGTCTCCAAACTCTGTACTCTGCAACGTTATTTCTGCACCTCAGTCTCCAACATCTACTCTCTGTATCAGTCTTTCTGCACCTGATTCTTCAACCTCTGCTCTCTGTAGGATCCTTCTTTAACCCAGTCTCAAAACTCTGCTCTCTGTAACAGGCCTTCTGCACTCCAGTCTCCAACCTCTGCTCTCTGTAACAGTCCTTCTGCACCCCAGTTTCCAATCTCTGCTCTCTGCAAGAATCCTTATCCACACCAGTCTCCAACATCTGCTCTCTGCAAGAGTCCTTCAGCAACTCAGTCTTAAAACTTTTCTCTCTGCAACGATCCTTCGGCACCTCAGTCTACTAACTCTGCTCTCTGTAAGACCCTTCTGCAACTCAGTCTTCAAACTCTGCTCTCTTTAACAGTCCTTCTGCATAATAGTTTCCAACCTCTACTCTCTGTAACAGGAATTTTACAAGCCAGTCTCGAACCTCTGCTCTCTATAGCAGGCCTTCAGAACCCCAGTCTCCAACCTCTTCTCTCTGCAGTGATATTTCTCCACCCAAGTCTCCAACCTCTGCTCTCAGAGACATTCCTGCACACTAGTCACCAAACTCTGCTTTCTGTAAGATCCTTATGCACACCAGTCTTCAACCTCTTCTCTCTGCAACGATTTTGTCCATCCCAGTCTCAAACATCTGCTCTCTTCAACAGTCCTTTTGCACCCCAGTCTCTAAGCTCTTTGTAAGATCCATCTGAACCCCAGTCTCCAACATCTGCTGTCTACAACAGTCCTTCTCCAACCCATTCTCCAAACTCTGCTCTCTGTAACAGTCCTTCTACACCCCAGTCTCCAACCTCTGCTTTCTGTATCACTCCTTCTGCACCACAGTTTTAAACTCTGCTCTCTGTAACAGTCCTTCTGCACCTCACTCTGCAAACTCTACTCTCTGTAAAAATCCCTCTGCACCCCAGTCTTCAACCTCTGCTCTCTGTAAGAGTCCTTCTGTACTGCAGTGTCCAATCTCTGCTCTCTGTAACAGTCCTTCTGCACCCGAGTCTCCAAACTCTGCGTTATGTATCAGTCATTCTGCACACCAGTCTCCAACTTCTGCTCTCTGTAACAGTCCTTCTGCACCACAGACTCCAATCTCTGTTCTCTGCAAAAGTACTTCTGCGCCCCTATCTCCAACCTCTGCTCTTTGCAACAGTCCTTCTGCTCCTCAGTTTTCAAACTCTGCTATCTGTAGGATCCTTTTGAAACCTAGTCTCCAACCTCTGCTTAGTGCAATGGTCCTTCTGAACCTCAGACTCCAACCAATGTTCTCTGAAACAGTCCTTCTACACCCCAGTCTCCATAATCTGCTCACACCAACGATCCTTCTGCACCCAAGTCTCCAACATCTGCTCTCTGCAACAGTCCTTCTCCACCACATTCTCAAACCTCTGGTCGCTGCAACAGTTTATCTGCACCCCAGTCTCGAACCTCTGCTTTCTGTATCAGTTCTTCTGCACCCCAATCTCCAACCTCTGCTTTCTTAACAGTCCTTCTTCACCTCGGTCTCCAAACTCAGCTTTCTGCAACCTTCCTTCTGCACTCTAGTCTCAAACCTCTTCTCGCTGCAACAGTCTTTCTGAAACCCAGTCTAAAACATCTTCTCTCTTCAACAGTTCTTCTGTACCTCAGTCTGAAAACTCTGCTCTCTGCAATAATCCTTCTGCACCCCATTCTCAAACCTCTGCTCTCTTTAACAGTCCTTCTGTACCTCAGTCTCCAACCTCTTCTCTATGCAACAGTCCATCTGCACCCCAGTCTCCAACGTCTGCTCTCTGCAACAGTAATTCTAAATCCCAGTCTCCAAACTCTTCTCTCTGCAAAAGTCCTTCTTCACCCCAGTCTCAATACTCTGATAGCCCAAACGATCCTTCAGCATCCCAGTCTCCAACCTCTGGTCTCTACATCAGTTCTTTTAAACTCCAGTTTCCTAACTCTGCTTTCAGTAACAGTCCTTCTGTACCGCAGTCTCCATCCGCTATTCTCTGTAAGGGTCCTTATGCACCCCAGTATCCAACCTCTGATTTCTGTATCAGTCGTTTTGCACCACAGTGTCAAAACTCTGACCTCTGTAACAGTCCTTCTGCAACTCAGTCTGCAACCTCTGATCTCTTAAAAAGTCCTTCTGCATCCGAGTCTCCATCCTCTGCTCTCTGCAAAAGTCCTTTTGCACCCCAGTCTCTAACATTTGCTCTCTGCAACAGTCCTTCTCCACCCCAGTCTCCAAACTCTGCTCTCTATAACAGTCCTTCTGTACTGCATTCTCAAACCTCTGCTCTTTGTAAGGGTACTTCTACACCCGAGTCTCCAAACTCTGCTTTCTGTATCAGTCCTTCTGCACCCCAGTCTGCAACCTGTGCTCTGTGTAACTGTCCCTCTGCACCTTAGTCTCCAACCTCTGCTCTCTGGTACAGTCCTTTTAGACCCCAGTCTCCAAACTCTGCACTCTGTAACAATCCTTATGCACCTCAGTATCGAACCTCTGCTCTCTGCAATGGTCCTTCTGCACCTGAGTCTTCTGCTTCTGCTCTGTATCAGTCCTGTACGCCTGTCTCCCACATATGCTCTCTGTAACAGTCCTTCTTCACCTCAGTCTTCAACCTCTGCTCTGTGTAACAGTCCTTCTGCACCCCAGTGTCCAAAATCTACTCTCTGCAACGATCCTTCTGCATCCAAGTTTCCAAACTCTGCTCTATGTAACAGACCTTTTGCACCTCAAACTCCAAACTCTGCTCTACTTAAGATCCTTCTGCAACCCAGTCTCCAAATTCTGCTCTCTCTAACCGGCCTTCTTCACCCCAGTCTCCAAACTCTGGTCACTGTATCAGTCATTCTGCACGCCAGTCGCAAACATCTGCTCTTTGTAACAGTCCCTCTGAATGTCAGTCTCCTACATCTGCTCTCTGCAACAGTCCGTCAGCATACCAGATTCCAACTTCTGGTTTTTTCAACAGTCCTTCTACACCCAAGTCTCCAACCTCTGGTCTGTGCAACAGGCCTTCTGCACCCCAGTATCCAAAGTCTGTTCTCTATAACAATCCTTCTGCACCCCAGTATCCAACCTCTGTGCTCTGTAACAGTCCTGCTGTACCTCGGTCTACAATCTCTGCTCTCTGTAAGATCCTTCTGCAACCTTGTCTAAAAACACTACTCTCTGTAACATTCCTTCTGCACCTCATTCTCAAAACTCTGTTCTTTCAACACTCATTCTGCACCCCAGTCGCCAACCCCTACTCTTTGTAACAATCCTTCTGTAGCGCAGTCTCCAAACTCTTCTCTCTGTAACGGTCCTTCTGCACCCAAGTCTCCAACCTCTGCTTTCTGTATCAGTCTTTCTGCACCCCAGTATACAATCTCTGCTCTCTGTAACAGTTTGACTGCACCTCATATCCAAACATTGCTATCTGCAACAGTCCTTATGCACCCCAGTCTCCAACCTCTGCTGTCTACAAATTTCCTTCTGCTTCCCAGTCTGCAACGTGTGCTCTGTGTAACAGTCCTTCTGCAGCCAAGTCTCAAAATGCTGCTCTCTGTAACAGTCCTTCTCCAACTCAGTCTTCAACCTCTGCTCTATGAAAGAGTCCTTCTGCACCCCAGTGTCCAATATCTGCTCTCTAAACAGTCCTTCTGCACCCCAGTCTCCAACATATACTCTCTACAACAGTCCTTCTGCACCCCAGTGTCCATACTCTGCTCTCTGCAACGATCCTTCTGCACCCCAGTCTCCAACCTCTGCTGTCTGAAAGATCTTTCTGACCCCAGTCTCCAAACTCTGCTCTCTGTAATATTTCTTCTCCAGGCCAGTCTCAAACCTCTTCTTTCTGAAACGGTCCTGCTACATCCCAGTCTCCAACCTCTGTACTCTGCAACACTCCTTCTGCTCCCCAGTCTCCAAACTCTGCTCTCTGTAACAGTCCTTCTGTACTGCAGTCTCCAAACTCTGCTCTCTGTAAAGGTCCTTTGCACGCCAGTTTCCAACCTCTGCTTTCTTTCTCCGTCCTTCTGCACCTCAGTCTCCAACCTCTGCTCTCTCCAAAGTCTTCTGCACCCCATTCTACAACTTCTGCTCTCTGAAACAGTCCTTCTGAACAACAGTATCCAACATCCGCTCTCTGAAAATGTCCTTCTGTACCCTAGTCTCCAACCTCTGTTCTCTGGAACAGTCCTTCTGTACTGCAGTCTCCAACTTCTGCTCTCTGCAACGAACCATCTGCACCCCAGGCTCCAACATCTGCTCTCTACAAAAGTCCTTCTGCACCTCAGTCTGAAAATTTTGCTCTCTGCAACAATCCTTCTGCACCCAAGACCTCAACATCTGCTCTCTGTAACAGTCCTTCTGCATCTCAGTCTCCAAAGTCTGCTCTGTATAAGATCCTTCTGCAACACAGTCTCCAAAATTTGGTCCCTGTAACAGTCTTTCTGCACCTCAGTCCCCCAATCTCTTCTCTCTGTAACACTGGATCTACACCTCAGTCTGAGAACTCTTCTCTCTGCAGGATCCTTCTGAACCCCAGTCTCCAACCACTGCTCTCTGTAACAGTCCTCCTTCACCTCAGTCTCCAAACTCTGCTCTCTGTAAGATCCTTTTGCCACCCAGTCTCCTAACTCTGCTTTCTATAACAGTCCTTCTGCACCCCAGTCTCCAAAGTCTGCTCTCTTTAACAGGCCTTCTAAACCCCAGTCTCCAAACTCTTCTCTCTGCAACGATCATTCTACACCTCAGTCTCTAACATCTGCTCTCTGTAAGATCGTTCTGCAACCCAGTCTCCCAACTCTGCACTCTCTTACAGTACTTCTGCACACCTTCTCCCAACTCTCCTCTGTGTAACAGGCCTTTTGCACCCCAGTCTCCAAAGTCTGTTCTCTATAAGAAGCCTTCTACACCCCAGTCTCCAACCTCTGCTCTCTGCAACAGTCCTTCTGCACCCCAGTCTTTAACCTCTGCTATCTACAACAGTCCTTCTGCACCCTAGTTACCAACATCTGCTCTCTGCAACAGACCTTCTGCACCCCAGTTTTCAACATCTGCTCTCTTCAACAGTCATTCTGCACCTCAGTCTGAAAACTTTTCTCTCTGCAATGACCCTTCTGCACCCAAGTCTCCTCCCTCTGCTCTCTGTAACAGTCTTTCTGCACCTCAGTCTCCCAACTGTGCTCTCTGTTTGATCCTTCTGCAATCTAGTCTTTAAACTCTGCACTCTGTAAAGTTTTTCTGCACCCTAGTTACCAACATATGCTCTCTGCAACACACCTTCTGCACCCCAGACTTCAACATCTGCTTTCTGCAACAGTCCTTCTGCACCTCAGTCTTAAAACGCTGTTCTCTGCTATGATCCTTTTGTACCTCAGTCTCCAACCTCTACTCTCTGTAACAGTCCTTCTGCACCTGGGTCCCCAGCATCTGCTCTCTGTTAGATCCTTCTTCAACCCAGTATCCAAACTCTGTGATCTGTAACAGTCATTCTAGGGCCCTTCTTCAAACTCTGCTCTCCGTAACAGGCCATCTGAACCCCAGTCTCCAACCTCTGCTCTCTGTAACAGTCTTTTTGCACCTCAGTCTCCAACCTCTGCTCTCTGTAATGGTCCCTCTGCACCCCAATTTCCAACCTCTTCTTTCTGTAACACTCCTTCTGCACCTCAGTCACCAAACTCTGCTCTCTGTAACTGTTCTTCTGCACCTCAGTCTCCAATGTCGGCTCTCTGTAACAGTATTTCTGCACCTCAGTCTGAAACCTCTGCTCTCTGCATGATCCTCCTGCACCCAAGTCTTCAACCACTGCTCTCTTTAACAGTCGTCCTGCACCTCAGTCTCAAAGCCCTGCCCTCTAATATCTTTCTGCAACCCAGCCTCAAAACTCTGCTCTCTATACCAGTCTTTCTGCAACCCAGCCTCAAAACTCTGCTCTCTATAACTGTCCTTCTGCAACCCAGTCTCCAACCTCTGCTTTCTGTATCATAATTCTTCACCCCAGTCTCCAATGTCTTCTCTATGTAACAGTTCTTCTGCACCCCAGTCTCCAAGCTCTGCTTTCTGAAACATTCCTTCTGCACCCCAGTCTCCAACCTGTGCTCTCTGTAACAGTCCTTGTGAACACCAGTCTCCCACCTCTGCTCTCTATAACGATTCTTCTGCAGCCCAGTCTCCACCTATGCTCTCTGCAACGATTCTTCTTCAAATCAGTCTACATACTCTGCTCTCTGTAACAGGCTTCTGCACCCCAGGATCAAACATTTGCTCTCTGCAACATTTCTTCTACACCCATGTCTCCAAACTGTGCTCTCTGTAACAATCCTTCTGCACCTCAGTCTCCAGCTTCTGCTCTCTGTAAGATGCTTCTGCACCCCTGTATCCAACCTCTGCTCTCTGTAACAGTCCTTCTGCACCAGAGTCTTTAAAGTCTGCTCTCTGTAGCAGGACTTCCAAACCTCATTCTCTAAACTCTGCTCTCTGCAACAGTCCTCTGCACCCCATTTCCAACCTCTGCTATCTACAACAGTCCTTCTGCACCCTAGTTACCAACATCTGCTTTCTGCAACAGACCTTCTGCACCCCAGTCTTCAACATCTATTCTCTTCAACAGTCATTCTGCACCTCAGTCTGAAAACTCTGCTCTCTGCAACGACCCTTCTGCACCCAAGTCTCCTCCCTCTGCTCTCTGTAACAGTCCTTCTGCACCTCAGTCTCCCAACTGTGCTCTCTGTTTTATCCTTCTGCAATCTAGTCTTTAAACTCTGCACTCTGTAAAGTCCTTCTGCACCCTAGTTACCAACATATGCTCTCTGCAGCACACCTTCTGCACCCCAGTCTTCAACATCTGCTCTCTGCAACAGTCCTTCTGCACCTCAGTCTTAAAACGCTGTTCTCTGATATGATCCTTTTGTACCTCAGTCTCCAACCTCCACTCTCTGTAACAGTCCTTCTGCACCTGGGTCCCCAACATCTGCTCTCTGTTAGATCTTTTTCAACCCAGTATCCAAACTCTGTGATCTGTAACAGTCATTCTAGGGCCCTTCTTCACACTCTGCTCTCCATAACAGGCCTTCTGAACCCCAGTCTCCAACCTCTGCTCTCTGTAACAGTCTTTTTGCACCTCAGTCTCCAAACTCTGCTCTCTGTAATGGTCTCTCTGCACCCCAATTTCCAACCTCTGCTTTCTGTAACACTTCGTCTGCACCTCAGTCACCAAACTCTGCTCTCTGTAACTGTCCTTCTGCACCTCAGTCTTCAATGCCGGCTCTCTGTAACAGTATTTCTGCACCTCAGTCTGAAACCTCTGCTCTCTGCATGATCCTCCTGCACCCAAGTCTTCAACCACTGCTCTGGTTAACAGTCGTCCTGCACCTCAGTCCCAAACCCCTGCCCTCTAAAATCCTTCTGCAAACCAGCCTTAAAACTCTGCTCTCTATAACTGTCCTTCTGCAACCCAGTCTCCAACCTCTGCTCTCTTTAGCAGGCCTTCTGCATCCCAGTATCCAAACTCTGCTGTCTGAAACAGTCCTTGTGCTCGCCAGTCTCCAACCTCTGCTCTCTGTAATGGTCCTTCTGCACCCCAGTCTCCCACCTCAGCTTTCTGTATCATAATTCTTCACCACAGTCTCCAACGTCTTCTCTATGTAACAGTCCTTCTGCATCTCAGTCTCCAAATTCTGCTCTCTGCAACAGTCCTTCTGCACCCCAGTCTCCAAGCTCTGCTTTCTGAAACATTCCTTCTGCACCGCAGTCTCCAACCTGTGCTCTCTGTAACAGTCCTTTTGAACACCAGTCTCCCACCTCTGCTCTCTATAACGATTCTTCTGCAGCCCATTCTCCACCTATGTTCTCTGCAACGATTCTTCTTCAACTCAGTCTACATACTCTGCTCTCTGTAACAGGCTTCTGCACCCCAGGATCAAACATTTGCTCCCTGCAACATTTCTTCTACACCCATGTCTCCAAAATGTGCTCTCTGTAACAGTACTTCTGCACCTCACTCTCCAGCTTCTGCTCTCTGTAAGATTCTTCTGCACCCCTGTATCCAACCTCTGCTCTCTGTAACAGTCCTTCTGCACCAGAGTCTTTAACGTCTGCTCTCTGTAGCAGGACTTCCGCACCTCATTCTGCAAACTCTGCTCTCTGCAAAGTCTTTCTGCACCCCAGTCTCCAACCTCTGCTATCTACAACAGTCCTTCTGCACCCTAGTTACCAACATCTGCTCTCTGCAACAGACCTTCTGCACCCCAGTCTTCAACATCTGCTCTATTCAACAGTCATTCTGCACCTCAGTCTGAAAACTCTGCTCTCTGCAACGACCCTTCTGCACCCAAATCTCCTCCCTCTGCTCTCTGTAACAGTCCTTCTGCACGTCCGTCTCCAAACTGTGCTCTCCGTTTGATCCTTCTGCAATCCAGTCTTTAAACTCTGCACTCTGTAAAGTCTTTCTGCACAACATTCTCCAACCTCTGCTCTCTGTAACAGGACTTCTTGAACCCAGTCTCAAATCTCTGCTCTCTGTGATAGGCCTTGTGCACCCCAATTTCCAACCTCTTCTCTCTGCAACGATTCTTCTCCACCCAAGTCTCCTACATCTACTCTCTGCAACAGTCCGTTTGCACCCCAGTCTCCAATCTCTGCTCTCTGTAAGATCCATCTGAACCCCAGTCTTCAACCTCTGCTCTCTGTAACAGTCCTTCATCAACCCAGTCTCAAAAATCTGCTCTCTGTAACAGTCTTTCTGCACCTCAGTCTCCAACCTCTGCTCTCTGTAACAGTCCTTCTGCACCCTAGTCTAAAACATCTGCTCTCTGCAACAGTCCTTCTGCACCCCAGTCTCCAAACTCTGCTTTGTGTATCAGGCTTTCTGAACCCCAGTCTCCAACCTCTGTTCTCTGTATCTATCCTTTTGCACCTCAGTCTCAACCTGTGCTCAATGTAAGAGTCCTTGTGCACACCAGTCTGTAACCTCTGCTCTCGGTAACAGTCCTATACAGCAGTCTCCAAACTCTGCTCTCCTTAACGGTCCTTCTGCACACCAATTTCCAAAATCTGCTTCCTGTAACAGTCCTTCTGCACCTGAGTCACCAAACTCTGCTCTCTGTAACAGTCCTTCTACACGTCAGTCTCCAACCTATGCTCTCTGTAACAGTCCTTCTGCACCTCAGTCTGAAAATTCGGCTCTCTGCACGATTCTTCTGCACCCCAGTCTCCAACCACTGCTCTCGGTAACTGTCCCCCTGCACCTCAGTCTCCAATCTCTGCTCTTCATAAGATCCTTCATCAACCCAGTCTCAAACCACTGCTCTCTGTAACAGACCTTCTGCACCCAAGACTCCAAATTCTTTTCTCTACAACGATTCTTCTCCACAACAGTCGAAAACCTCTGCTCTCTGCAACAGTCCTTTTGCACCACAATCGACAACCTCTGCTCTCTGCAACAGTCCTTCTGAACCCCAGGCTCCAACCTCTGCTTTCTGTAACCGTCCTTCTGCACCGCAGTCTCCAAACACTTCTCTCTGCAAGGATTCTTTTTCACACCAGTCTCCAACCTCTGCTCTCTGCAACAGTCCCCTTGCACCACAGTCTCCAAAATCTGCTCTCTGTAATATCCACCTGAACCCCAGTCTCCAAACTCTGCTCTCTGTAACAGTCCTTCTGCACCCCAGTCTCCAAACTCTGCTCTCTGTAACAGTTTTTCTGCACCTCATTCTCCAACCTCTGCTCTCTGCAACAGTCCGTCTGCACCCCAGTCTCCAACATCTGCTCTCTGCAACAGTCCTTCTACACCCCTGTCTCCAACTCTGCTTTCTGCAACGATCTTTGTGGACCCCAGACTCCAACGTCTGCTCTCTGCAAGAGTCCTTCTGGACCACAGTCTCCAAGCTCTGCTCTCTGTAACAATTCTTCTACAACACTGTCTGTAACCTCTGCTCTATGTAAGATCCTTCAGCAACCCAGTTTAAAACTCTGCTCTCTGTAACATTGCTTCTGCCAACCGGTCTCCAACCTCTGCTCTCAGCAACGATCCTTTTTCAACAAAGTCTCCAACCTCTGCTCTCTGCAACAGTCCTCCTACACCGCAGTCTCGAATATCTGCTCTCTGCAACAGTCCTTTTGCACCTCACTCTGAAAAGTCAGCTCACTGCAAGGACCTTTCTGCACCAGAGTCTCCTACTTCTGCTCTCTGTAACAGTCCTTCTGCACATCATTCTCCCAACTCTGCTCTTCGTAAGATCCTTCTAAAACTCAGTCTTTAAACTCTGCACTCTGTAACATTCCTTCTGCACAACAGTCTCCAAACTCTTCTCTCTGTAACATGACTTCTGCCATGCAGTCTCCAAACTCTGCTCTCTGTGATAGGCCTTCTGCACCCCAGTCTCCAACCTCTTCTATCTGCAACAATTCTTCTCCACCTAAGTCTCCAGAATCTTCTCTCTGCAACAGTCCTTTTGGACCCCAATTTCAAAACTCTTCTCTCTGTAAGATCCATCTGAAACCCAGGCTCCAAACTCTGCTCTCTGTAACAGTCCTCTGCACCCAAGTCTCCAAACACTGCTCTCTGTAACAGTACTTCTGCACCTCAGTCTCCAACCTCTGCTCTGTGTAAATTCTTTTGCACCCCAGTCTCTAAAATCTGCTCTCTGCCACAGTCCTTCTGCACCCCAGGTTCCAACACCTGCTCCCTGGAACAGTCCTTCTGCACCACAGTCTCAAAACTGTGCTCTCTGAAACGATCCTTCTGGACCCCAGTCTCCAACGTCTCCTCTCAACAACAGTCTTTCTGCAACACAGTCTCCAACCTCTTCTCTTTGTAAGATCCTTCTGCACTCTAGTTTCCAAACTCTGCTCTCTGTAACATTCCTTCTCCACTGGAGTCTCAAACCTCTGTCTTCTGCAACAGTCCTTCTGTTCCCCAGTCTCCGAGATCTACTCTCTGTAACAGTCCTTCTGTAACGCAAACTCCAACCTCTGCTCTTTGTAACGGTCCTTCTACACCCCAGTCTCCAAACTCTGCTTTCTGTATCAGTCTTTCAGAAACCCCAGTCTCAAACCTCTGTTCTCTGTATCTATTCTCCTGCACCTCAGTCTCCAACCTGTGCTCTATGTAAGAGTCCTTCTGCACCGCAGTCTCCAACCTCTTCTCTCGTTAACAGTCTTATACCGCAATCTCCAAACTCTGCTCTCTTTAACTGTCTTTCTGCGTCCCAATTTCCAAACTGTGCATCCTATAACAATCCTTCTGCACTCCAGTCTCCATCCTCTGCTCTCTTCAACAGTCCTTCTGCACCCACTCTCCAACCTCTGCTCTCTGCAACAGTTTTTCTGCACCCCAGTCTCCAAACTCTGCTCTCTGCAACAGTCCTACTGCACCCCAGTCTCCAAACTCTGCTCTCTGCAACGATTTTTCTGGACCCCTGTCACCAATGTCTGCTCTCTTCAACAGTCTTTCTGCACCACAGTCTCCAACCTCTCTCTCTGTAAGATCCTTCTGCACTCCAGTTTACAAAATCTGCTCTCTCAAACATTTCTTCTCCATCGCAGTCTCCAACCTCTGCTTTCTGCGAGGGTGGGCACCCCAGTCTCCAACCTCTGTCCTCTGTAACAGTCCATCTGAACACCAGTATAGAACCTTTGCTCTCTGTAACAGTCCTTATGTACCACAGTCTCAAACCTTTGCTCTCTGGAACGGTCCTTCTGCACCCAAATCTCCAAAATCTGCTTTCTTTATTAGTCATTCTGAACCCCAGTCTCAAAACTCTGCTCTCTGTATCTATCCTTCTGCACCTCAGTCTCCAACCTGTGCTGTCTGTAACATTCCATCTGACCCCCAGTCTCCAACCTCTGCTTTCTGTAAGAATTTTTCTATACCACAGCCTCCAAACTCTGGTCTCTGTAACGGTCCTTCAGCACCCTAATTTCCAAACTCTACTTTCTGTAACAGTCCTTCTGCACCTCAGTCTCCAATCTCTGCTCTCTGTAATTGTCCTTCCACACCTCAGTCTTCAACTTCTGCTCTCTGTAACAGTCCTTCTGCAACTCAGTCTGACACCTCTTTTCTCTGCACGATCCTTCTGCACCCCAGTCTCCAACCACTGCTCTCTGTAACAGTCTACCTGAACGTCAGTCTCCAACCTCTCCTCTCTGTAAGATCCTTCAGCAACCCAGTATCCAAACTCTGCTCTCTATAACAGTCTTTCTGCAACACAGTCTCCAAACTCTCCTCTCTCTTACAGGCCTTCTGCTCGCCAGTCTCCAAACTCTGCTCTCTGTAGCAGGCCTTCTGCACCACAGTCTCCAACCTCTGCTCTCTGCAACAATCCTTCAGCACCCCAGTCTCCAAACTCTGCTCTCTGCAATGATCCTACTGCACCCTAGTCTCCAACCTCTGGTCTCTGCAACTGTCCTTCAGCACCTCAGTGTCCAAATTATGATCTCTGTAAGATCCTTTTTCACCCCTGTATCAAACCTCTGCACTCTTTAATAGTCCTTCTGCACCTGAGTTTCCAAACTCTGCTCTCTGTAACAGAATTTCAGCACCTCATTCTCCAACATCTGCTCTCTGCAACAGTCCTTCTGCACCCAAGTCTCCAACGTCTGCTCTCTATAACAGTCCATCTGCAACCTAGTTACAAATATCTGCTCTCTGCAACAGTTTTTCTTCACCCCAGTCTTCAACATGTGCTCTCTGCAACAGTTCTTCTGCACCTCAGTCTTAAAACTCTGCTCTCTGCAACGACCATTCTGCACCCCAGTCTCTTACATCTGCTCTCTCTAACAGTCCTTCTGCAACTCAGTTTCCCAACTCTGCTCTCTGAAAGATCCTTCTGAAACCCAGTCTTTAAAATCTGCACTCTGTAACAGTCCTTTGGCACAACAGTCTCCAAACTCTGCTCTCTGAAACAGGCCTTCTCCAACCCAGTCTCCAACCTCTTCTCTCTGCAACGATTCTTCTCCACCCCAGTCTCCAACATCTGCTGTCTGCAACAGTCTTTTTGCACCCCAGTCTCCAAACTCTGCTCTCTGTAAGATCCATCTGAACGCCAGTCTCCAACCTCTGCTCTCTGTAACAGTCTTTCTGCACCCCAGTCTCCTAACTCTGCTCTCTGTAACAGTCAATCTGCATCCCAGTATCTAAAATCTGCTCTCTGCAACAGTCCTTCTGCACCCCAGTCTCCATCATCTGCTCTCTGCAACAGTCCTTCTGCACCCCAGTCTCCAAACTCTGCTCTCTGCAACGCTTTTTCTGGACCCCTGTCTCCAATGTCTGCTCTCTGTAAGATCCTTCTGCACTCCAGTTTCCAAACTCTGCTCTCTGTAACATTCTTTCTTAACCCCAGTCTCATATCACGATCCTCTGCAAAATTATTTCTGCTCCCCAGTCTCAAAGATCTGCTCTCTTTAACAGTCCTTCTGTACCACAGTCTCCAACCTCTGCTCTTTGTAACAGTCCTACTACACCCCAGTCTCCAAACTCTGCTTTCTTTATCAGTCTGTCTGAACCCCAGTCTCAAAACTCTGTTCTCTGTTTCTATTCTTCTGCACCTCCGTCTCCAACCTGTGCTCTATGTAAGAGTCCTTCTGCACCCCAGTCTCCAACCTCTTTTCTCAGTAACAGTCCTATACCGCAGTCTCCAAACTCTGCTCTCTGTAATGGTCCTTCTGCACCCAAATTTCCAAACTCCCCGTAAAAGTCCTTCTTATACTCAGACTCCAACCTCTGCTCTCTGTAACAATCCTTCTTCACCTCAGTCTCCAAACACTGCTCTCTGTAACACTCCACCTGCACCTCAGTCTCCAAACTTTGCTCTTTGTAAGATCCTTCTGCAACCCAGTCTCCAAATACTGCTCTCTTTAACAGTTCTTCTACACCCCAATCTCCAACTTCTGCTCTATCTAAGTGTCCTTCTGCACCACAGTCTCCAACCTCTGCTCTCTGCAACAGTCCTTCTGCACACCAGTCTCCAACCTTTGTTCTCTGTAACAGACCTTCGGCACCCCAGTCTCCAAACTTTGTTCTCTGCAACAGTCTTTCTGCAACCCAGTCTCAAATCTCTGCTCTCTGTAACAGTCCTTCTGCACCCCAGTCTCCAAACTCTGATCTCTGTAACAATCTTTCAGCACCTCAGTCTGCAACCTCCGCTCTATGTAACAGGACTTCTGCACCTTAGGTTCCAAACTTTGCTCTCTGCAACAGTCTTTCTACACTCCAGTCTCCAACCTCTGCTCTCTGCAACAGTCCTTCTGCACCCCAGTGTCCAAACTCTGCTCTCTGCAACAGTCGTTCTGCACCACAGTCTCCAAACTCTGCTATCTGTAAGATCCTTCTGTACTCCAGTTTCCAAACTGTGCTCTCTGTAACATTCCTTCTTCACTCCAGTCTTTAACCTCTGCTTTCAGCAAGTGTCCTGCGGCACCCCAGTCTCCAATTTTTGTCCTCTGCAACAGTACTTCTACTCTCGAGTTTCCAAACTTTGCTCTCTGTAACAGTCCTTCTGTACCTCAGTCTCTAACCTCTGCTCTCCGTAACGATCCTTCTGCACCCAGTCTCCAAACTCTGCTTTCTATATCCATCTTTCTGAACCTCAGTCTCTAACCTGTGCTCTCTGTAACATTCCTTCTTCAACACAGTCTCCAAACTTGGCTCTCTGTAACAGTTTTTCTATACAGCAATCTTGAAACTCTGGTCTCTGTAACAATCCCTCTGCACCCCAATTTCCAACCTCTTCTTTCTGTAACAGTCCAACTGCACCTCCATCTCCAAATTCTGCTCTCTGTAAGATCCTTCTGCAACCCTGTATTAAATCTCTGCTCTATGTAACTGTCCTTCTGCACCCGAGTCTCCAAACTCTGCTCTCTGTAACACGACTTTTGCACCTCAGTCTTCAACCTATAGTCTCTGCAAAAGTTCTTCTGCACCCCAGTCTCCAAACTCTGCTCTATACAACAGTCCTTCTGCACCTCAGTCTCCAACCTCTGCTCTCTACAAAGGTTATTATGCACCCCAGTCTCCAACATCTGTTTTCTACAACAGTCCTTCTTCACCTAAGTCTCCAACCTCCGATCTCTGAAACAGTCCTTCTGCTCCCCAGTCTCCAACATATGCTCTCTGTAACAGTCCTTCTCCACCCCAGTTTCCAAACTCTGCTCTCTGTAGCAGTCTTTCTGTACTGTTGTCTCCAACATTTGCTCTCTGTAACTGTCATTGTGCACACCAGTCTCCAAACTGTGCTTTTTGTATCAGTCCTTCTGCACCCCAGTCTCCAACCTGTGCTCTCTGTTACAGTCCTTCGACACTTCAGTCTCAAACCTCTGCTCTCTGCAACAGTCGTTCTGCACCTCAGTCTCCAACCTCTGCTTTCTGTAACAGGCCTTCTTAACCCCATCCCTAACCTCATCTCTCTGTAACGATTTTTCTCCACCCCGTCTCCAAACTCTGCTCTCTGTAACAGTCCTTCTGCACCCCAGTCTCCAAACTCTGCTCTCTGTAAGGGTCTTTCTCCACCCCAGTCTCTAACCTCTGCTTTCTATATCAGTCCTTCTGCACCACAGTCTCCAACCTGTGCTCTCTGCAAAATTTTTTGTGCACTCCAGTCTCCAACCTGTGCTCTCTTTAACAGTCCTTCTGCACCCCAGTCTCCAACCTCTGCTCTCTGTAACGATCCTTCTGCAACACAGTCTCCACCTCTGTTCTCTGCAATGATCCTTCTGTACCTCACTCTCCAAACTCTGTGCTCTCTAACAGTCCTGCTGCACCTCAATCTCCAAACTCTGTGCTCGGTAAGATCCTTGTAAAACCCAGTCTCCAAACTCTGATTCTGGATCAGTTCTTCTGCACCCCAGTCTCCATCCTCTGCTCTCTGTAACAGTCTTTCTGTACCGCAGTCTTCAAACTCTGCATTTTGAAACCGTCCTTCTGCACCCCAGTCTTCAACCTGTTCTCTGCAATGATTCTTATGGACCCCAGTCTCCAACGTCTTCTCTCTGCAACAGTCCTCCTGCACCCCAGTCTCCAAACTCTGCTCTCTGTAAGATCATTCTGCACCTCAGTTTCAAAACTCTGCTCTCTGTAACATTTATTCTCCACCCCAGTCTCCCACCTCTGCACTTTTCAACGGTCCTTCTGTACCCCAGTTTCCAAACTCTGTTCTCTGTGACAGTCCATCTAAACCCAAGTCTCCAACTTCTGTTATCTGCAACAGTCTTTCTGCACCCCATTCTCCAACCTCTGCTCTCTGCAACAGTCCTTCTGTACCACAGTGTCCACCATATGCTCTCTGCCACAGTCCTTCTGTACACTAGTCTCCAATCTCTACTCTCTGTAACAGTCCTTATGTACTGCAGTCTCCAACCTCTGCTCTCTGTAACGGTTTTTATGCACCCCAGTTTCCAAAGTCTCCTTTCTGTATCAGTCCTTCCTCACCCCAGTGTCATAACTCTACTCTCTGAAAAAGTCCTTCTGAACATCAGTCTCCAAATTCTGCTCTCTGCAATAGTCCTTCTTCGACCCAGTCCCCAACTTCTGCTCTCTGCAACAGTCCTTTTACACCTCAGTCTCCAACATCTGCTCTCTGCAACAGTCCTTCTACACCTCTGTGTCTTAACTCTACTGTCTGTAACTGTCCTTCTGAAACTCAGTCTCCAACCTCTGCTCTCTGTAAGAGTCCTTCTGCACTCGAGCCTCCAACATCTCCTCACTGCAACCGTCCTTCTGCAACCCAGTCTTTAAAGTCTGCACTCTCAACAGTCCTTCTGCACCTCAGTCTGAAAACTGGGCTCTCTGCAAGTATCCTTCTGCACCCCAGTCTCCAACCTCTGCTCTCTGTAACAGTCCTACTGCACCTCAGTCTCCAAACTCTGCTCTATATAAGATCCTTCTGCAACCCAGTATCCAAACTCTGCTTTTTGTAATAGTCCACCTGCTCCCCAGTCTCAAAACTTTGCTCTCTGTAACAGGCCTCCTGCACCCCAGTCTACAAACTCAGTTTTATGTAACAGGCCTTCAGCACCCCAGTATCCATCCTATTCTCTCTGCAACGATGCTTCTACACCCCAGTCTCCAACATCTGAATTCTGCAACAGTTCTTCTGCACCCTAGTCTCCAAACTCTGCTCTCTTGAAGATCCTTCTGCACCCAGTTTCCAACCTCTGCTCTCTGATACAGTCCTTCTGTACCCCAGTCTCCAAAATCTGCTCTCTGTAACAATGCTTCTGCTCCTCAGTCTCCAACCTCTCCTCTCTGCAACGGTCTTCTACACCTCAGTCTCAAACCTCTGTTGTCTGCAATAATCCTTCTGCACCCCAGTGTGCAACCTCTGCTCTCTGTAAAAGTTTTTCTGTACCACAGTCTCCAAATTCTGCTCTCTGTAACGGTCCTTCTGCACCGCAGTCTTCCAACTCTGCTCTCTGTAACAGTCCTTCTGAACCTCATCTCCAACTTCTTCTATCTGCAACAGTCCTTCTGCACCTAAGCTTCAACCTCTTCTCTCTACAACAGTCCTTTTGCACCCAATTCTCCAATCTCTGCTTTCTATAACAGTCCTTCTTCACCCCTGTCTCCAATCTCTGCTCTCTGTAAGATACATCTGCAACCCAGTCTCCCAACCTCTGCTCTCTGTAACAGTTCTTAAGCACGTCAGTCTCCAACCTCTTCTCTCTGTAACAATCCTTCTTCACGTCAGTCTCCAAACGCTGCTCTCAGCACCGGTCCTTAAGAACCTAAGTCTCCAAACTCCATTCTCTGCAACAGTTTTTCCGCACCCCAGTCTCAAACCTCTGCATTCTGCATCAGTCCTTCTGCACCCCAGTCTCTAACCTCTGCTCTCTGTAACAATCCTTCTGCACCTCAGTCTCCAACCTCTGCTCCCTGCAACGGTCCTTCTGCACCCCTGTCTCCAAACTCTGTTGTCTCCAACAGTCCTTCTTCACCTCAGTTTTCTGCACCCCAATCTCCAAACCCTACTCTCTGCAAAAGTCCTTCTGCACACCAGTCTCCAACCTACTCTCTACAATAGTCCTTCTGGACCCCAGTCTCCAACATCAGATCTCTGCAACAGTCCTTCTCCACCCCAGTCTCCAATCTCTGCTCTCTGTAACAGTTCCTCTGTACTGCAATTTCCAAACTCTTCTCTCTGTAACTGTATTCTGAACCCCAGTCTTCAAACACTGCTTTTTCTATCAGTCCTTCTTCACGCAAGTCTCCAAACTCAGCTCTCTGTAACAGGCCATCTGCACCTCAGTCTCCAAATTCTGCTCTCTGCAAAGGTCCTTTGGCACCCCAATCCCCAACCTCTGCTCGCTGCAACAGTCCTTTTACACCCAAGTCTCAAACCTCTGCACTCCGCAACAGTCCTTCTGCACCTCAGTCTCCAACATCTGCTCACTGCAATGGTGTTTTTGCACCTCCGTATTCAACATCTATCTTTGTAACAGTCCTTCTGCACCTCAGTCTCCATCCTCAGCTCTCTGTAACAGGCCTTCTGCACCCAAGTCTCTGAACTCTGCTCTCATTAACAGTCCTTCTGCACCCCAATCTCCAACCTCTGCTCTCTGCCGCAGTCCTTCTGCACCTCAGTCTCCAAACTCTGCTCTCTGTAAGATCCTTTTGCACCCCAGTCTTCAAATTCTGCTCTCAGTATCAGTCCTGCACCTTAGTCTCCAAACATGCTCTCTGTAACAGATTTTCTGCACCTCAGTCTTCAACAACTGCTCTCTGAAACAGTCTTTCTGCATCCCAGTCTCCAACCTCTGCTTTCTAGAACAGTCCTTCTATAACCCAGTCTTCATAATCTACTCTCTGCAACGATCCTTTTTTACCCCAGTCTCCAACGTCTGCTCTCTGCAACAATCCTTCTGCACCCCAGTCTCCAAATTTTCGTCTCTGTAAGATTCTTGTGCTCCCCATTTTCAAACTCTGCTATCTGTAACATTCCTTCTGCACCCCAGTCTCCGAATTTGCTCTCTGCAATGGTCCCTCTGCACCCCACTCTCCAACCTTGTTCTCTACAACAGTTCTTCTGTACCTCAGTCTTCAACCTCTGTTCTCTGTAAGCGTCCTTCTGCACCCCAGTCTCCAACCTCTGCTTTCTGTATCAGTCCTTCTGCACCACAGTCTCCAAACTCTGCTCTCTGTAACAGTCCTTCTGCACCTCACTTTGCTACTTATGCTCTCTGCAACAGTCCTTCTGCACCCCAGTCTTAAACCTCTGCTCTCTGCAACAGTCCTTCCTCACCCTAGTCTTTAAAATCTGCTCTCTGCAACTATACTTTTCCACCGAAGTCACCAACCTCTGCTCTCTGTAACAGTCCTTCTGCACCTCAGACTCCAGCCTCTGCTCTCTGCAACAGTCCTTCTGCGCCCCAATCTCGAACCTCTGCTCTCTGCAACAGTCCTTCTGCACCTCAGTGTCAAAACTCTGCTCTCTGTAAGATCCTTCTGAAACCCAGTCTCCAACATATGCTTTCTGCAATGGTCCTTCAGCCCCAGAGTCTCCAACCTCTTTCCTCTACAATATTTATTGTGCACCCCAGTCTCCAATCTCTGTTCTCTGTAACAGTCCTTCTGTACCGCAGTCTCAAACCTCTGTTCTCTGTAAGGGTCCTTCTGCACCCCATCTTTAACCTCTGCTTTCTGTATCAGTCTTTCTGGAACCCAGTCTACAAACTCTGCTTTCTGTATTTGTCTTTCTGCACGCCAGGCTTCAACCTCTGCTCTCTGTAACAGTCCTTCTGCATGCCAGTCTCCAACCTCTTCTCTCTGCAACAGTCCTTCTGCACCCCAGTATCCAAACACTGCACTCTGCAACAGTCTTTCTGCACCCCAGTCTCCAACCTCTGCTCTCTGTAACAGTCCTTCTGCACATCAGTCTCCAACCTCTGTTCTCTGTAAGAGGCCTTCTGCACCCCAGTCTACAACCTCTCTTATCTGTAACAGGCCTTCTGCATTCAAGTCTCTAAACTCTGCTCTCTTTAACAATTCTTCTGCAGCCCAGTCTCAAACCTCTGCTCTCAGTATCAGTCCTGCACCCCAGTCTCCAAACACTGCTCTCTGTAACAGTTTTTCTGCACATTAGTCTTCAACAACTGCTCTCTTCAAGAGTCCTTCTGCACCACAGTATCCAAAATCTGCTCTCTAGAACAGTCCTTCTATACCCCAGTCTCCATAATCTACTCTCTGCAATGATCCTTTTGCACCCCAGTCTCCAACGTCTGATCTCTGCAAAAGTCCTTCTGCGCTCCAGTCTCCAAAATTTCCTCTCTGTAAGATCCTTCTGCACCCAGGTTTCCAAACGCTGTTCTCTGTAACATTCCTTCTGCACCCCAGTCTCCAACCAGTTCTCTACAACAGTTCTTCTGTACCGCAGTCTTTAACCTCTGTTCTCCATAAAAGTCCTTCTGAACCCCAGTCTCCAACCTCTGCTTTTGGTATCAGTCTTTCTTCACCACAGTCTCCAAACTCTTCTCTCTGTAACAGTCCTTCTGCACCTCACTCTGCGACCTCTGCTCTCTGCAGAAGTCCTTCTGTAACCCAGTCTTCAACCTCTTCTCTCTGCAACAGTCCTTCCTCACCCCAGTCTCCAAAATATGCTCTCTGTAACAGTCCTTTTCCACCGCAGTCTCCAACCTCTGCTCTCTGTAATGGTCATTCTGCACCCCAGTCTCCAAAGTCTCCTTTCTGTATCAGTCCTTCTGCACCCCGGTCTCGAAACTCTGCTCTCTGTAACAGTCCTTCTGCACCTCAGACACCAACCTCTTCTCTCTGCAACAGTACTTCTGCCCCCCAATCTCCAACCTCTGTTCTCTACAACACTTATTCTGCACCCCAGTCTCCAACCTCTGCTCTCTGTAACAGTCCTTCTGTACCGCAGTCTCCAACCTCTGTTCTCTGTAAGGGTCTTTCTGAAGCGCAGTCTCCAACCTCTGCTTTCTGTATCAGTCCTTCTGCCCCACATTCTCCAAACTCTGCTCTCTGTAACAGTCCTTCTATACCTCAGTCTGCAACCTCTGCTCTCTGCAATAGTCCTTCTTTACCCAAGTCTGCATTCTCTGCTCTCTGCAATAGTCCTTCTTTACCCAAGTCTCCAACATCTGCTCTTTGCAACAGTTCTTCTCCACCTCAGTCTCCAACCTGTGC
This sequence comes from Ictidomys tridecemlineatus, assembly GCF_052094955.1. NCBI lineage: Eukaryota > Metazoa > Chordata > Mammalia > Rodentia > Sciuridae > Ictidomys > Ictidomys tridecemlineatus. The sequence continues at coordinate 67,623 of NW_027522390.1, read as the reverse complement.
TCTCTGCAACAGTGCTTCTGCACCCAGGTCACCAACATCTGCTTTCTGTATCAGTCCTTCTGCACCCAAGTCTCCAACGTCTGCTCTCTTTTACAGTCCTTCTGCAAATCAGTCTCTAAACTCTACTCTCTGCAGCAGTTCTTCTCTACCCCAGTTTCCAACCTCTGCTCTTGGCAACAGTCCTTCTTGACGCGATTCTCCAACTGCTACTCTCTGCAACAGTTTTTGTACGCCCCAGTCTTTAACATCTGCTCGCTGTAACAGTCCTTCTTCACCTCAGTCTGAAAACTTTGCTCTCCTCAACGATCCTTCTGCACCTCAGTCTCCAACTTCTGCTCTCTGCAACAGTCCTTCTGCACCCCAGTCTCAAACCTCTGTTCTAAGCAAAAGTCTTTGTACAACTAAAGCTCCAAACTCTGCTCTCTGTAACAGTCCTTCTGTACTGCAGTCTCCAACCTCTGCTGCTTGTAATGGTCCTTCTGCACCCGAGACTCCAAACTCTACTTTCGATATCAGTTATTCTGCACCCAAGTCTCCAACCTCTGCTGTCTGTAACAGTCCTTCTGCACCTCAGTCTCCAAACTCTGCTCTCTGAAACAGTTCTTCTGCACCCCAGTCTCCAACCTCTGCTCCAGGTAACAGTTCTACTACACCCCAATCTCCAAACTCTGCTCTCTTCAACGATCCTTCTGCAACCCATTCTTCAACCTCTGCTCTCTGCTACAGTCCTTCTTCACCCCAGTCTCCAAACAGTGCTCTCTGCAACTGTCCTGCTGCACTCCATTCTCCAAACTCTGATGGAGCGATCCTCAGCTCTTTGTAACACTCCTTCTTCTCCCCAGTCTCCACACTCTGATGTCTGTAATGATCCTTCTGGACCTCAGTCTCCAACCTCTGCTCTCTACATCAGTCCTTCTGCTCCTAAGTCTCCAACCTCTATGGTCTAAAAAAGTCTTCTGCACCTCTGTCTCCAAACTCTGCTCTCTGTAAGATCTTTCTGAAACCCATTCATCAAACTCTGCTCTGTGTAACAGTCCTTCTAAACCCCAGTCTCCAAACTCTGCTCTCTGTAACAGGCCTTCTGAACCCCAGTCTTCAACCTCTGCTCTCTGTAACAGGCCTTCTGCACCCCAGCCCCCAACCTGTGCTCTCTGCAACTTTTCTGCACCCCAGTCTCCAAACTCTGCTCTCTGTAACAGTCCTTCTGCACCCCATGATCACATATCTGCTCTCTAATACAGTCTTTCTGCACATAAGTCTGAAAACTCTGCACTCTGAAACAATCCTTCTGGATCCCAGTTTCCAACAGTTGCTCTCTGAAACAGTCTTTCTGAAACTCAGTCTCCAAAATGCTCTCTGTAAAATCCTTCTGCAACCCTGTCTCAAAACTGTGCTATCTGTAACAGTCCTTTTGCACCCCAGTCTCCCACATCTGCTTTCTGTATCAGTTCTTTTGAACCACAGTCTCCAAACACTGCTCTCTGTAACAATTCTTCACAATTCAGTCTCCAACTTCTGCTCTCTGCAACGGTCCTTCTTCACCCCAGTCTCCAATTTTTGCTCTCTGCAACATTTCTTTCGCACCCAAGTCTCCATCTGTTTTCTCTGTAACTGTCCTTCGGCACCCCAGTCTCCAAACTCTTTTTTTCTGCATTACTGCTTCTGCTCCCCAGTCTCCAAACTCAGCTCTCTCTAACAGTCCTTGTGTACCACAGTCTCCAAACTCTCCTTTGTGTAATGGTCCTTCCAGTCTCCACACTCTGCTTTCTGTATCAGTTCCTCTGCACCCCAGTCTCCAACTTCTGCTCTCTGTAACAGTCCTTCTGCACCTCAGTTATCAACCTCTGCTCTCTGCAAAAGTTTTTCTGCACCCCAGTCTCAAAACTCTGGTCTCTGCAAAAGTCCTTCTACACCCCAGTCTCAAACCTCTACTATCTGCAACGAACTTTCTGCACCCCAGTCTCCAACCTCTGCTCTATGCAACAGTTATTCTCCACCCCAGTCTCCATCCTCTGCTCTCTGTAAGAATCCTTCTGCACCCCAGTCTCCAACCTCTCCTCTCTGTAAAAGTCCTTATGTACCGCAGTCTCCAAAATCTGCTCCCTTCAACAGTCCTTCTGCACCCCAGTCTCCAACCTCTGCTCTCTGCAACATTTCTTCGTAACCCCAGTCTCCAACCTGTGCTCTCTGTCTTCAAACTCTGCAATCTGTAGCGATCCTTCTGCACTTCAGTCTCCATCCTCGGCTCTCTGCAACGATCCTTCGGCAGCTCAGTCTCAAACCTCTGTTCTCTGCAATGATCCTTCTACACACCAGTCTCCAAGCTCTGCTCTCTGTAACAGTCCCTCTGAACATCAGTGTCAAAACTCTGCTCTCTGTAACACTTCTTTTGCACACCAGTCTCCATCTGCTTCTCTCTGTAACACTATTTCAGCACCCCAGTCTCCATCCTCTGCTCTCTGTAAGAATCCTACTGAATCCAAGTCTCCAACCGCTCCTCTCAGTAACAGTCCTTCTGCATCTCATTCTCCAATATCTGCTCTCTGAAATGATCCTTCTGCACCTCAGTCTCCAACCGCTGCTCTCTGTAACAGGCCTTCTGAACCCCATTCCTCCAACATATGCTCTCTGGATCAGTCCTTTTGCACACCACTATCCTACCTCTGCTCTCTGTAACAATCCTTCTGCACCTGAGTCTCCAAACGCTGCTCTCTGAAACGGTTTGTCTGCACCCCAGTCTCCAAACTCTGTTCTCTACATCAGTCCTTCTGCATCCCAGTATCCAAACTCTGCTCTCTGTAACAGTCCTTCTGTAACACAGTCTCAAAACTCTGCTCTCTTTAAAGGTCCTTCTGATCCCCAGTCTCCAAGGTCAGCTTTCTGTATCAGTTCTTCTGCACCCCAGTCTCAAACCTCTGCTCTCAGAAACAGTCCTTCTGCACCCCAGTCTCTAACTTCTGCTCTCTGCAACATTTCTTATGTACCCCAGTCTCCATCTGTGCTCTCAGTAACTGTCCTTCTGCACCCCAGTTTCCAACCTCTGCTCTCTGTAACGATCATTCTGCACTACAGTCTGAAACCTCTGATCTCTGCAATAATCATTCTGCCCCTCAGTCTCCAACCTGTGCTCTCTGCATGATCCTCCTGCACCCGAGTCTCCAACCTCTGCTCTCTGTAAGAGTCCTTCTGCACTTCAGTCTCCAACCTCTTCTCTCTGTAACAATCCTTCTGCACCTCAGTCTCTAACCTCTGCTCTCTGTAACAGGTCTTCTGCACCCCAGTCTTCAAAATCTGCTCTCTGTAACAAACCTAATGCACCCCAGTCTCCAACCTCTTCTCTTTGCAATGAACCATCTGCACCTCAGTCTCCAACCACTGCTCCCTGCAAGAGTCCTTCTGCAACCCAGTCTTTAAACTCTGCTCTCTGCAACAGTCCTTCTGCTCTCCAGTCTCCAACCTCTGCTCCCTGTAACATCCTTCTTCACCCCGGTCTCCAAACTTTGCTCTCTATAACAGTCTTTCTGCACCTCAGTCTCCAACCTCTAATCTCTGCTATGGTCCTTCTGCACGCCAGTATCCAAACTTTTTTCTCTGCAACAGTCCTTCTGCACCCCAGGCTCCAAACACTGCTCTCTATAACAGTTCTTCTGTACCGCAGTCTCCAAACTATAATGTCTGTAATGGTCACTCTGCACCCCAGTATCCAAACTCTACTTTCAATATCAGTTTTTCTGCACCCCAGTCTCCAACCTCTGCTCTCTGCAACGATCCCTGTGCACCTCAGTATTCAATATCTGCTCTATTCAACAGTCCTTCTGCATCCCTGTCTCCAACCTCTGCTCTCTGCAACAGTCCTTCTGCACCTCAGTCTGAAAACGCTGTTCTCTGCAATGATCCTTCTGCACCCCAGTCTCCAAACTCTGCTCTCTGTAATACTCCTGTTGCACTTCAGTCTTGGAACTCTGCTCTCTGTAAGATCCTTCTGCAACTCTGTCTCCGAACTCTGCTCAATGTTACACTCCTTCTGCACCCCAGTCTCCATCCTCTGCTCTTTGCAAGAGTCCTTCTAAAACCCAGTCTCCAAACTCTGCTTTCTGCAACAGTCCTTCTGCACCCAAGTCTCAACCTTCTGTTCCCATTAACAATCCTTCTTCACCTCAGTTACCAAACTCTGATCTCTGCAATGGTCCTTCTGCACCACAGTCTCCAACCTCTATTCTCTGTAACAGTCCCTCTGCACCCCAGTCTAAAAACTCTGCTCTCTACAACAATCCTTTTGCACCCCAGTTTCCAACCTCTGCTCTCTGTAAAAGACATTCTGCACCCCAGTCTCAAACATCTGCTCCCTGCAACAGTCTTTCTGCACCTCTGTCTGACAACTCTGCTTTCTGCAACAATCATTTTGCACCCCAGTTTTCAAAATCTGCTTTATGTAACAGTCTTTTGGCACCTCAGTCTCCAACCTCTTCTTTTTGTAAGATGCTTCTGCACCCCAGTTTCCAAACTCTGCTCTCTGTAATATTCCTTTTGCTCCCCAGTCTCCAACCTCTGCTCTCTGAAAAAGTCCTTCTGCTCCACAGTCTCCAACCTCTGTTCTCTGTAAGAGTCCTTCTGTCCCGCAGTCTCCAACCTCTTCTCTCTGTAATGGTTCTTCTGCACCCCAGTCTCCAAACTCTGATCTCTGTAACAATCCTTCTTCACCCCAGTCTCCAACCTCTGCTGTCTTCAACGATCCTTTTGCACCCCAGTCTCCAACCTCTGCTCTCTGCAAAAGACCTTTTGTACCCCAGTCTCCAACATCTGCTCTCAGCAAGAGTCCTTTTGAACCTAAGTCTGAAAACTCTGCTCTCTGCAATGATTTTTGTGCACCCCAGTCTCTCAACTCTACTTTTTGTAACAGTCCTACTGCACGTCAGTCTCCAAAATCTACTCTCTGTAACAGTGCTTCTGAACCCCAACCTCCAACCTCTGATTTCTATAAGATCCTTCGGAACCCATGTTTCCAAATCTGCTCTCTGTAACATTTTTATCCTCCCCAGACTCCAACCTTTGCTCTCTGTAACAGTCCTTCTGCTCCCCAGTCTCCAACCTCTGCTCTCTGTAACAGTCCTTCTGCTCCCAAGTCTCCAAACTCTGCTCTCTGTAACAGTCCTTCTGTACCTCAGTCTCCAACCTCTGCACTCTGTAATGGTCGTTCTGCACCCCAGTTTGCAACCTCTGCTTTCTGTTTCATTCCTTCTGCACCACAGTTTCCAACCTCTGCTCCCTGCAACATTTCTTCTGCACCTCAGTCTCCATCCTCTGCTCTCTGCGACAGTTCTTCTGCACCCAATTCTCCAACCTCTGCTCTCTGCAACAGTTTATAAGCACCCCAGTATCCATGATCTGCACTCTGAAACAGTCCTTCTCCACACCAGTCTCCAAACTCTGCTCTCTGTAACAGTCCTCCTTTAGTGCATTCTCTAAAATCTGCACTCTGTACGGGTTCTTCTGCTCCCCAGTCTTCAACCTCTGCTTTCTGTATCATTCCCTCTGCACCAAAGTCTCAAACCTTTTTATCTGCAACAATCCTTCTACACCGCAGTCTCTAAATTCTGCTATCTGCAACAGTCCTTCTGCACCCCAGGCTCAAACCTCTGCTCTCTGTAATAATCCTGATGCACCTCAGTCTCAAAATTCTGCTCTCAACAACGGTCCTGTAACAGTCCTGCTGTACCACAGTCTCTAACTCTGCTCTCTGTAACATCCTTCTGCAACCCTGTCTCCAAACTCTGCTGTCTGTAACAGTCCTTCTGCACCCCAGTCTCTAACCTCTGCTCTCAGTAACAGGCTTTTGCACCCCATTCTCCAACCTCTGCTCTCTGCAACATTTCTTCTGCACCCAAGTCTCCAAAATCTGCTTTCCGTATCAGTTCATCTGCACCCCAATCTCCAACCTATTCACTCTGTAACAGTATTTCTGCATCTCAGTTTACAAACTCTTCTCTCTGCAACAGTCCTTCTGCAACCCAGTCTCTAATATCTGCTCTCCACAAAAGTCCTTCTGCACCAAAGTCTCCAACCTCTGCCTCTGTAACAGTCCTACTGCAACACAGTCTTAAACCTGTATTCTCTGCAACAGTCCTTCGTCACCCAAATCGCAAACCTGTGCTCTCCGCAACAGTCCTGCTACACCCCATGTCCAGCCTCTGCTCTCTGCAACAGTCCCTCTGAGACCAAGTCTCCAACGTCTGCTCTCTGTAACAATTTGTGCACCTCAGTCTCCAACCTCTGCTCTCTGCAATGGTCCTTCTGCACCTCGGGCTGTACTCTCTGTAAAAGTACTTCTGCACCCCTTCTCAAAACTCTGATCTCCATAACAGGCCTTCTGCACCCCAGTCTCCGACCTCTGCTCTCTGCAACAGTTCTTCTGCACCTCAGTCTGAAAACTCTGCTTTCTGCAACGACACTTCTGCACCCCAGTCTCCTACCTCTGCTCTCTGTAACAGTCCTTCTACACCTCAGTCTCCCAAATCTGCTATCTGTAAGATCTTTCTGACACCCAGTCTTTAAACTCTTCACTCTGTAACAGTCTTTTTGCACCCCAGTCTCCAAACTCTGCTCTGTGTAACAGACTTCTGCACCCCAGTTTCTAAAATCTGCTCTCTGCAACAGTATTTCTGCACCCCAGTCTCCAACCTCTGGTCTCTGCAATGATCCTACTGCACCCCAGTCTCCAACCTCTGATCTCTACAAGAGTCTTTCTGCACCTCAGTCTCCAACTTCTGCTCTCTGTAAGATCCTTCTTCACCCCTGTCTCCAAGCTCTGCTCCTTTCAACCATCCTTCTGCACACCAGTCTTCAAACTCTACTCTATGTAACAGTACTTCTGCAACTCAGTCTCCAATAACTGCTCTCTGCAACAGTCCTTCTGCTCCACAGTCTTCAACCTCTGGTCTCTGTTAGATCCTTCTGCACTCCAGATTCTAAACTCTGTTCTCTGTAACATTCCTTCTCTTTCGCAGTCTTTATCCTCTGCTTTGTGCAAGTGTCCTGCGGCACCTTAGTCTCCAACCTCTGCCCTCTGCAACAGTCTTTCTGCTCCCAGTCTCCAACATCTACTCTCTGTAACAGTCCTTATGTACCGCAGTCTCCAACCACTGCTCTCAGTAACGGGCCTTCTGCACCCCCGTCTCCAAATACTGCTTTCTGTATCAGTCCTTCTGAACCACAGTCTCAAACCTCTGCTCTCTGTATCTATCCTTCTGCACCTCAGTCTCCAACCTGTGCATTCTGTATCATTCCTTCTGCACCCCAGTGTCCAATCTCTGCTCTCTGTAACAGTTTTTCTATACAGCAGTCTCCAAACTCTGGTCTCTGTAACGGTCCTTCTGCACCCCAATTTTCAACCTCTACTTTCTGTAACAGTCCTTCTGCACATGAGTCTGATACCTCTGCTCTCTACACGATCCTTCTGCACCCCAGTTTCAAAAAATTGCTCTATGTTACACTGCACCTGAACCTCAAACTCCACCCTCTCCTCTCTATAACAGACCTTCTTCACGCCAGTCTCCAAGTCTTCTGTCTGTAGCAGGCCTTCTGCACCCCAGTCTCCAAAATCTGCTCTCTGTAACGATCTTTCTGCACCCCAGTCTCCAACCTCTGCTCTCTGCTATGATTCTAGTTCACCACAGTCTCCAACCTCTGGGCTCTGCAACAGTCCTTCTGCACCACAGTCTCCAAATTCTGCTCTCTGTAAGATCCTTCTGCACCCCTGTATCCAGCCTCTGCTCTTTGTAACAGTCCTTCTGCATCCAAGTCTCAAACCTCGGCTCCCTGTAGCAGGACTTCCACACATCAGTTTCTAAACTCTGCTCTCTACAACAGTCCTTCCACAGCATATTCTCGAACCTCTGCTCTCTACAACAGTCTTTCTGCACCCTAGTTACCAACATCTGCTCTCTGAAACAGTCCTTCTGCACCCCAGTCTCCAACATCTGCTCTCTGCAACAGTTCTTCTACATCTCAGTCTGAAAGCTCTCCTCTCTCTCTCCAACGACCCCTCTGCACCCCAGTCTCCTACCTCTGCTCTCTGTAACAGTCCTTTATATCCTCAGTCTCCAAACTCTACTCCCTATAAGATCCTTCTGCAACCCAGTCTTTAAACTTTGCACTCTCTAACAGTCGTTCTGCACAACAGTCTCCAACCTCTGCTCTCTGTAACAGGCATTCTGCACCCCAGTCTCCAACTTATTCTCTCTTCAACGATTTTTCTTTACCCCAGTCTCCAATATCTGCTCTCTGCAACAGTCTTTTTACACCCCAGTCTCCAAACTCTGCTCTGTGTAAGATCCATCTGAACCCCAGTCTCCAACCTCTGCTCTCTGTAACAGTTCTTCTGCACCCCAATTTCCAAACTCTGCTTCCTGTAACAGTCCTTCTGCACCTGAGTCTCCAAACTCTCCTATGTGTAACAGTCCTTCTACACCTCAGTTTCCAACGTCTGCTCTTTGTAACCGTCCTTTTTGACCTCAGTCTGAAAACTCTGCTCTCTGCATGATTCTTCTGCACCCCAGTCTCAAACCACTGCTTTCTGTAACAGTCCACCTGCACCTCAGTCTCCAACCTCTGCTCTCTGTAAGATCCTTCAGCAACCCAGTCTCCAAACTCTGCTCTCTATAACAGTCCTTCTGAACCCCAGATTCCAAACTGTCCTCTCTGCAACAGTCCTTCTGCACACCAGTCTCGTACATCTGCTCTCTGCAACAGTCCTTCTGAAACTCAGTATGTAAATTCTGCTCCCTTAAACCACCCTTCTGCACGCCAGTCTCCTAATTCTGCTCTCTATAACAGTCCTTCTGCACCTCATTCTCCCATCTCTGCTCTCTGAAAGATCCTTCTACAACGCAGTCTTTAAACTCTGCACTCTTTAACAGTCCTTCTGCACAACAGTCTCCAAACTCTGCTCTCTGTAATGGTCCTTCTGCACCACACTCTCCAACCTCTGCTTTCTATATCAGTCCTTCTGCACTGAAGTCTCCAACCTCTTCTCTCTGTAACAGTCCTTCTGCACCTCAGTCTCCAACGTCTGCTCTCTGCAACAGTCTTTTGGCACCCCAATCTCCAAACTCTGTTCTCTATAAAAGTCCTTCTACACCCAAGTCTTTAACATCTACACTCTGCAACAGTCCTTCTGCACCTCAGTCTCCAACCTCTTCTTTTTGCAAAGGTCTTTCTGCACCTCAGTCTTCAACATCTGCTCTCTGTAACAGTCCATATGCACCCCAGGCTCCAAAATCTGCTTTCTGCAACAGTTCTTCTGCACCCCAGTCTCCAACGTCTGCTCTCTTCAACAGTTTTTCTAAACCTCATTCTGGAAACTCAGCTCTGTGCAAAGATCCTTGTGGACCAAAGTCTACAACCTCTGCTCTCTCTGACAGTCATTCAGCACCTCAGTCAGCAATCTGTGCTCTCTGTAAGATCCTTATGCCACCAGTCTCCAATCGCTGCTCTATGTTACAGGCTTTCTGCTCCCCAGTCTCCAAGCTCTGCTCTATGTAACAGGTCTTCTGAACCTCAGTCTCCAAACTCTTCTCGCTGCAACGATTTTTCTGCACCCCATTCTCCAACCTCTGCTCTCTGCAACAGTCCTATTGCACCCCAGTCTCCAACCTCTGCTCTCTGTAAGATAATTCGGCACATCTGTCTCCAACCTCTGCTCTCTTTTACAGTTTTTCTGTATCATAGTCTCCAACCTCTATTCTCTGTAATGGTCCTTCTGCACCCCAGTCTCCAAACACTGCTCTCTTCAACAGTCCTTATGCACCTCAGTCTTCGAACACTGCTCTCTGTAACAGTTTTTCTGAACCTCAGTCTTTAACAACTGCTCTCTGCAACAGGCCTTCTGCACCCGAGTCTTTAAATTCTGCTCTCTGCAAAAATCCTTCTGCACCCCAGTCTCCATCTTTCCTTTCTGTAAGATCCTTCTGCTCCCCAGTCTCCAAACTCTACACTCAGTATCAGTCCTTTTGCACCTCACTATCCCAACACTGCTCTCTGTAACGGTCCTTCTGCACTGTAGTCTTAAACAACTGCTCTCTGCAACAGTCTTTCTGCACCCCAGTCTTTAACCTCTGCTCTTTAGAACAGTCTTTCTATACCCCAGTCTCCATAATCTACTCTCTGTAAAGATCCTTCTGCACCCCAGTCTCCAAAGTCTGCTCTCTGCAACAATCCTTCTGCACCCCAGTCTCAAAACTTTCCTCTCTGTAAGATTTTTCTATACCCAATTTTCCAAACTCTGCTCTCTGTAACATTTCTTCTGCAACCCAGTCTCCAACGTCTGGCCTCTGCAATAGTCTCTCTGCACCCCAGTCTCCAACCTTTATCTCTCCAACAGTTCTTCTGTATCCCATTCTTCAACCTCTGTTCTCTGTAAAAGTCCTTCTGCATCCCTGTCTCCAACCTCTGCTTTCTGTATCAGTCCTTCGGCACCACAGTCTCCAAACTCTGCTCTCTGTAACAGTCCTTCTGCACCTCACTCTTCAACCTCTGCTCTCTGCAACAGTCCTTCTGCACACCAGTCTTAAACCGCTGCTCTCTGCAACAGTCCTTCTGAACCTTAGTCTCCAACATCTGGTCTCTGTACCGTCCTTCTCCACCCCAGTCTCCATCATCTTCTCTCTGTAACAGTCCTTCTGTACTGCAGATTCCAAACTCTTCTCTCTGTTACGGTCCTTCTGCACCCTACTCTCCAACCACTGCTTTATCTATCACTCCGTTTGCACTCAGGTCTCCAACCTCTGCTCTCTGTAATAGTCCTTCTGCACCTCAGTCTCCAACGTCTCCTCTCTGCAACAGTCCTTCGGCACCCCAGTCTCCAACCTCTGCTCTCTGTTACAGTCCTTCTGTACTACAGTCTCCAACTTCTTCTCTCTGTAATGGTCCTTGTAGACCCCAGTCTCCAAACTCTGCTTTCTCTATCAGTCCTTCTGCACCCTTGTCTTTAAACTCTGCTCTCTGAAACAGCCCATCTGCACTTCATTGTCTAAACTCTGCTCTCTGTAAGATCCTTCTGAAACCCAGTCTCCAACCTCTGCTCTCTGTAACAGTTCTTCTGAACCTCAGTCTCCATCCGCTACTTTTCTCAGCAGTCCTTCTCCACTTTAGTCTCCAACCTCTGCTCTCAGTAACAGTCCTTCTGCACCTCAGTCTGAAAACTCTTCTCTCTGGAACGATCCTTCTGCATCTCAGTCTCAAACCTCTTCTCTGTGTAACAGTCATTATGTACCTCAGTCTCCAAACTTTTGTCTCTGTAAGATTCTTCTGCAACCCACTTTTTAAACTCTGCTCTCTGTAACTATCGTTCTGCACCCCAGTCTCCAAGCACTGCTCTCTGTAACAGGCCTTCTGAACCCCAATCTCCAACCTATGCTGTTTATAACAGGCCTTTTGACCCCAGTCTCCAAACTCTTCTCTCTTCAACTATTCTTCTGCACCCCAGTCTCTGACCTCGGCTGTCTTCAGCAGTCCTCCTGCACCCCAGTCTCAAACCTATGATGTCTGTAAGATCCTTCTGCACACCTGTATCCAACCTCTGCTCTCTGTAAAAGTACTTATGAAAAGCAGTCTCAAAACTCTGCTCTCTGTAAGGGTTCTTCTGCATTTCAATCTCCAATCTTTGCTCTCCAAAACACTCCTTCAGCAACCCAGGCTCCAAAATTTGCTCTGTGCAATAGATTTTCTGCACATGAGTCTCCAAGCTGTGCTCTCTGTAAAAGTCCTACTGCACCCCAGTCTTCAACCTGTGCTTTCTGTAAAAGTCCTTCTGCACCCCAGTCTCCAAAATCTGCTCTCTTCAAAAATCCTTCAGCACCCCAGTCTCCAAAGTCTGCTCTCTGTAACAGTCCTTCTGCACCCAGTCTCCAAATTCTGGTCTCTGCAACAGTCCTTCAGCACCAAAGTCTCTAACATCTGCTCTCTGCAACAGTCCTTCTACACCCCAGTCTACAACTTATGCTCTCTGCAACAGTCCTTCTATGCCCTAGTCTCGATATTTTGCTCGCCGCAACGATTCTTCTGCACCCCAGTCTCCAAACTCTGTTCTCTTCAACAGTTCTTCTGCAACCCAGTCTCCAACCTCTGCTCTCTCTAAGGGTCCTTATGCAACCCAGTATCCAACCTCTGCTTTCTATATCAGTTGTTCTCCACCACAGTCTCGAAAATCTGCCCTCTTTAACAGTTCTTCTGAAACTCAGTCTGCAAACTTTGCTCTCTGCAACAGTCCTTCTGCACCTCAGTCTCCAACCTCTACTCTCTTTAAGGGTCCTTTGGCACCAGAGTATCCAACCTCTGCTTTCTGTATCAGTCCTTCTGCACCACAGTCTCCAACCTCTTCTCTCTGCAACTATCCTTCTGGTCCCCAGTCTTCAACCTCTTGTCTCTACAACACTTCTTCTGCACCACAGTCTCCAAACACTGTTCTCTGTAACAGTCTATCTGTTCCGCAGTATCCATCATCTGTTTCCTTTAAGGGTCCTTCTGCATCCGAGTTTCCAACCTCTGCTTTCTGTATCAGTCCTTCTGAACCACAGTCTCCAAACTCTGCTCTGTAACAGTCCTTCTCCACCACAGTCTGCAACCTCTGCACTCTGCAATTGTCCTACTGCACCCAGTCTCCAAGCTCTGCTCTCTGCAAAATTCTTTCTGCACCCCAGTCTCCAACATCTGCTCTCTACAAAAGTCCTTCTCCACCCCAGTCTCGAAACTAGGCTCTCTGTAACAGTACTTTGTACTCCAGTTTCCAAACTCTTCTCTCTGTAACGGTCCTTCTGCAACCCACTCTCTAACCTCTTTTTTCTCTATCAGTCCTTCTGCACTCAGTCTCCAACCTGTGCTCTGTAACTGTCCTGCTGAATTTCAGTCTCTAACGTCTGCTAGCTGCAACAGTCTTTCGGAACCTCAAACTTTAACCTCTGCTCTCTGCAACAGTCCTACACTTAAGTTTCCAACCTCTGCACTCTGCAACAGTTCTTCTGAACCTCAGTCTCCAACCTGTTCTTTTTGCAAAGGTCTTTCTGCACCTCAGTCTTGAACATCTACTCTCTGTAACAGTCCTTCTGCACCTCAGTCGCCAACCTATGCTCTCTGTAAGATCCTTCTAAAAACCAGTCTCCAAACTCTGCTTTCTATAACAGTCCTTCTGCACCCCAGTCTCAAAATTCTGCAGTCTGTAAAACTCCTTTGGCACCCAAGTCTGCACCCTATGTTCTCTGCAACAATCCTTCTACACCAAAGTCTCCATCCTCTGCTGGCTGCAACAGTTCTTCTGCACCCCAGTCCCCTACATCTGAAGTCTGCAACAGTTTTTCTAAACCTCATTATGAAAACTCTGCTCTCTGAAAGGATCCTTCTAGACCCCAGTTTCCAACCTCTGCTCTCTCTGACAGTCCTTCAGTACCTCAGCCACCAACGGCTGCTCTCTGTAAGATCCTTATGCCACTCAGTCTCCAAACTCTGCTGTGTGTTACATGTCATCTGCTCTCCAGTCTCCAAGCTCTCCTCTTTGTAACAGGCCTTCTGCACCTCAGTATCCAACCTGTTCTCTCTGCAACAATCCTACTGCACCTCATTCTCCAAACTCTGCTCTCTGCATCAGTCCTATTGCACCCCAGTCTCCAACCTCTGCTCTCTGTAAAATCCTTCTACACACCTGTCTCAAACTTCTGCTTCTTTTAACAGTTCTTCTGTACAGCAGTCTCTAACATCTATTCTCTGTAACAGTCTTTCTGCACCCAGTCTCCAACGTCTCTTCTCTGAGACAGTCCTTCTGCACCTTAGTGTCTAAACACTAATCTCTGTAACAGTTTTTCTACACCTCCGTCTTCAACAACTGCTCTCTGAAACAGTCCTTCTTCAACCCAGTCTCCAAACTCTGCTCTCTAGAACAGTCTTTCTATATACCAGTCTCCATAATCTACTCTTTGCAATGATCCTTCTGCACCCCAGTCTCCAAAGTCTGCTCTCTGAAACAATCCTTCTGCACCCCAGTCTCAAAAATTTCCTCTCTGTAAGATCATTCTGGACCCCAGTCACCAAACTCTGCTCTCTGTAACAGTTTTTCTGCACCTCAGTCTTCAAAAACTGCTCTCTGCAACAGTCCTCCTACACCCCAGTCACCAACGTCTGCTCTCTAGAAAAGTCCTTCAATACCACAGTCTCCATAATCTACTCTCTGCAACGATCATTCTGCACCCCAGTCTCCAACGTGTGCTCTCTGCAACAATCGTTCTGCACCCAAGTCTCCAAACATTCCTCTTTTTAAGATTCTTCTGCACCCCAGTTTTCACACTCTGCTCTCTGTAACATTCCTTCTGCACTGCAGTCTCCAACGTCTGCCCTCTGCAATGGTCCCTATGCACCCCAGTCTCCAACCTTGTTCTCTACAACAGTTCTTCTGTACCGCAGTCTCTAACCTCCGCTCTCTGTAATGGTCCTTCTGCACCCCAGTCTCCAAAATCTGCTTTCTGTATCAGTCCTTCTGCACCACAGTCTCCAACCTCTGCTCTCTGCAACAGTCCTTCTGCACCCCAGTATCCAACATTTGCTCTGCAACAATCTTTCTGCACCACAGTCTCAAACATCTGCACTGTGTAACAGTCCTTCTGTACTGTAGTCTCCAAACTCTGCTCTCTGTAATGGTCTTTCCGCACCCCAGTTTACAAACTCTGCTCTCTGTAAAATTCCTTCTCCAACCCAGTCTCCAACCTCTGCTTACTGCAACAGTCTTTCTGCATCCCAGTCTTTAATCTCTGCTCCCTGTAGCAGCCTTTCTGCACCTCAGTCTCCAACCTCTGCTCTCTGCAACAGTTTTTCTACACCCCAGTTGCCAATCTCTGCTCTCTGGAAAAATCTTTTTGTACCCCAGTCCCCAACGTCTGCTCTCTGCAACAGTCCTTCTGCACCCGAGGCTTCAACCTCTGCTCTCTGTAAGATCCTTCTGCAATCCCGTCTCTGAACTCTGCTCTCTGTAACAGGCCTTCGGCACCCCAGTCTCCAACCTCTGCTCCCTTTTCATTCCTTCTGCACCACAGTCTCCAAAGTCTGCTCTCTGCTACAGTCCTACTGAACCCCAGTCTTCATCATCTAATCACTGCAACAGTCCTTCTGCACCCCAGTCTCCAACTTCTGCTCTCTGTAACAGTCCTTCTGTAATGCAGACTCCAACCTCTGCTCTCTGTAATGGTTCTCCTGTATTCTAGTCTCCAAACTCTGCTTTCTGTATCATTCCTTCTGCACCCCTGTCTCAATCCTCTGCTCTCTGTAACAGTCCTTCTGCTCCTCAGTCTCCAACTTCTGCTCTCTGCTATAATCCTTCTGCAACCAAATCTCCAACTTCTGCTCTATGCAACAGTCCTTCTGCACATCAATATCCAAACTCTGTTCACTGTAACAATCCTACTGCACCCCAGTCTCCAAATTCTGCTCTCTGCAAAGATCATTCTTCACCCCACTCTCCAACCTCTGCTCGCTGTAATATGCTTTTTTACTCCAGTGTCCAAACTCTACTCTCAGTAATAGTTCTACTGCACTGCAGTCTCCAAACTCTGCTCTCTGTAACAATAGTTCTTCACCTTAGTTTCCAAACTCTGCTCTCTCCAAAGGTCCTTCTGAAACCCTGTCTTAAGCCTCTGTTTTTGCAAGAGCCCTTCCGCTCCCCAGTCTTCAATCTCTGCTCTTTGTAAACATGTTTTTGCACTCTAGTCTCCAATCTCAGCTCTCTGTAACGGTCCTTCGGCACCCCAGTCTCCAACCTCTGCTTTCTTAGCAGTCGTGCACCCCAGTTACCAAACTCTGCTCTCTGCAACAATCCTTCTGAACCCAATTCTCCTACGTCTGCTCTCTACAGCAGTCCTTCTGCACTTAAGTCTCCAACATCTGCTCTCTGTAAAATCCTTCTGCACCCCAGTCTCCAACCTCTGCTATCTTCAATGGTCCTTCTGCACCTCAGTCACCAACCTCTGTTCTCTGCAACAGTCCTTCTGCACCCCAGTCTCCAACCTCTGCTCTCTGTAACAGTCCTTCTGAACCTCAGTCTCCAACCTCTGCTCTCTACAATAAATCTTCTGCACCCAAGTCTCCTACATCTGCTCTCTACAACAGTCCTTCTGCACCCCATTCTCCAACCTCTGCTGTCTGTAACAGTTCTTCTGCACCGCAGTCCCCAACTTCTGCTCTCTGTAATGGTCCTTCTGCACACAAGTCTCTAAAATCTGCTTTTTGTATCAGTCTTTCTGCACCTCAGTCTCCAACTTCTGCTCTCTGTAACAGCCCTTCTGCACCTCAGTCTTCAACCTCTGCTCTCTGCAATTGTCCATCTGCAACTCAGTATCCAACCTCTATTCTCTGTAACACTCCTTATGCATCTCAGTATCCAACCTCTACTCTCTGTTAGATACTTTTGCAAACCAATCTCCAAAATCTGCTCTCTGTAACAGTCCTTCTTCACCTCAGTCTTCAACCTCTGCTCTCTGTAACAGTCCTTCTGCACACAAGTCTCTAGTCTCTGCTCTTTGCAACGATCTTTCTTAACCCCAGTGTCCAAACTGTTTTCTCTTTAACAGTCTTTCTGCACCACAGTCTTTAACCTCTGCTCTCTGCAACACTCCTTCTCCACCCCAGTCTCAAACCTCTGCTCCCTGTAAGATCCTTCTGCACACATGTATCCAAACTCTGATCTCTGTAATGGTCTTTTTTCATCCCCGTGTCCAAACTCTGCTTTCTGTATCAGTCCTTCTGCACCACAGGCTTCAACCTCTGCTCTCTGTAACAGTCCTTCTGCACCCCGTCTCCAAACTCTGCTCTCTGCAACAGTCTTTCTGCACGCCAGTTTAAAACTCTGCACTCTGCAAAATTTCTTCTGTACCACAATCTCCAACCTCTGCTCTCTGTATCAGTCCTTCTGCACCCAAGTCTCCAAACTATACTCTCTGTAACAGTTTTTCTGCACCTCAGTCTCCAACTTATGCTCTCTGTAACAATCCTTCTGCACATCAGTCTCCAACCTCTTCTCTCAGCAACAGTCCTTATGCACCCTAGTGTCCAACTGCTGTTCTCTGAAACAATCTTTCTGCACCACAGTCTACAACATCTGCTTTCTGTAACAGTCCTTCTGCACCCTGTCTCCAAACTCTGCTCTCTGCAACAGTCTTTCTGCACGCCAGTTTAAAACTCTGCACTCTGCAAAATTTCTTCTGTACCCCAATCTCCAACCTCTGCTCTCTGTATCAGTCCTTCTGCACCCAAGTCTCCAAACTCTACTTTCTGTAACAGTTTTTCTGCACCTCAGTCTCCAACTTATTCTCTCTGTAACAATCCTTCCGCACATCAGTCTCCAACCTCTTCTCTCAGCAATGGTCCTTATGCACCCTAGTGTCCAACTGCTGTTCTCTGAAACAGTCTTTCGGCACCACAGTCTACAACATCTGCTCTCTGTAACAGTCCTTCTGTACTGCAGTCTCCAACCTCTGCTCTCTCTAACAGGCCTTTTGCACCAAAGTCTCCAAACTCTGCCCTCTATAATAGTCCTTCTGCACCCCATTCTCCAACATCTGCTCTCTGCAACAGTCTTTCTGCACCAAGTTTCCATACTTCACTCACTGTATGATGCTTCTGCAACCCAGCCTCCCAACTCTGCACTCTGTATCAGTCCTTCTGCACCCCAGTCTCCAATCTCTGCTCTCTGCAACAGTGCTTCTTCACCTCAGTCTCCAAACTCTGCTCTTTGTATGATTCTTCTGCACCCCAGTCTACAACCTCTGCTCTCGGAAACAGTCCATCTACACCTTAGTCTCCATAATCTGCTATACAACAGTCCTTCTGTACGCCAGTCTCCAACCTATGCTCTCTGTAAGATAATTCTGCACACCTGTCTCCAACCTCTGCTTTATTCAACAGTCTTTCTGCACCCCAGTCACCAATGTCTGCTCTCTGCAGCAGTCCTTCTACGACCCAGTCTACAAACTCTGCTCTGTGGAACAGTTTTTCTACAACCCAGTCTCTATACTCTACTCACCCCAATAATTCTTCTGCACCCCAGTCTCGAACCCATGCTCTCTGTAACATGTCCTTTTGTACCGTAGTCTCCAAACTCTTTTCTCCATAAGTGTCCTATGTACTCCAGTATCCAACCTCTGCTTTCTGCATCAGTCGTTTTGAACCTTAGTCTCCATCCTCTGCTCTCTGAAACAGTCCTGTTGCACACCAGTCTCCAACATCTGCTCTCTAAACAGTTCTTCTCCACCCCAGTTTCCAACCATTGCTCTTTTTAAAAGTCTTTCTTTACTGCAGTCTCCAACCACTGCTCTCTGTAAGGGTCCTTCTGAACACGAGTGTCCAAGCTCTGCTTTCTGTATCAGTCCTTCTGCACCCGAGTCTCCAACATTTGTTCGGTGTAACTGTCCTTCTACACCTTAGTATCCAACTTCTGGTCTCTGCTACAGTCTTTCTTCACTCCAATCTCCAACCTCTACTCTCTGCAACAGTTTTTCTACACCCAAGTCTAAAACCTCTGATCTCTTCAACAGTCCTTCTGCACCCCAGTCTAAAAACTCTGCTCTCTGTAACAGTCCTTCTGCATCTCAGTCTCCTACCTCTGCTCTCTGTAACAGTGTTTCTGCACCCCAGTCTCCAAACTCTGCTCTCTATAACAGTCCTTCTGCAAACGAGTCTCCAATCTCTGCTCTCTGCAACGATCCTTCTTCACTTCAGTGTCTAAACTCTGCTCTCTGTAACAGTCCTTCTGCACCACAGTCTTTAATCTCTGCTTTCTGCAACAGTCCTTCTGCACCCCAGTCTCCAATCTCTGCTCTCTGCAACACTCCTTCTACACCACAGTCTCTAAACTCTGCTCCCTGTAAGATCCTCCTGCACACCTGTATCCAACCTCTGATCTCTGTAACAGTCCTTCTTCATCCCCGTTTCCAAACTCTGCTTTCTGTATCAGTCCTTCTGCACCACAGGCTTCAACCTCTGCTCTCTGTAACAGTCCTTCTGCACGCCAGTTTAAAACTCTGCACTCTGCAATATTCCTTCTGTACCCCAGTCTCCAACATCTGCTCTCTGTATCAGTCCTTCTTCACCCAATTCTCCGAACTCTACTCTCTGTAGCAGTTCTTCTGCACCTCAGTCTCCAACCTATGCTCTCTGTAACAATCCTTCGGCACATCAGTCTCCAACCTCTTATTTCAGCAATGATCCTTATGCACCCCAGTCTCCAAGTTCTGTTATCTGCAACAGTCCTTCTGCACCGCAGTCTGCAATATCTGCTCTCCGTAACAGTCCGTCTGTACTGCAGTCTCCAACCTCTGCTCTCTGTAACAGGCCTTCTGCACCCATGTCTCCAAACTCTTCTCTCTTTAACAGTTCTTCTGCACCCCAGTCTCCAACCTCTGCTCTCTGCAACTGTCTTTCTGCACCAAGTTTCCATAGGTCGCTTGCTGTATGATGCTTCTGTAAACCAGTCTCCCAACTCTGCCCTCTTTATCAGTCCTTCTGCACCCCAGTCTCCAATCTCTGCTCTCTGCAACAGTGCTTCATCACCTCAGTCTCCAATCTCTGCTCTTTGTATGATGCTTCTGCATCCCAGTCTCCAACCTCTGCTCTCTGTATCAGTCTTTCTGCACCCAAGTCTCCAAACTCTACTCTCTGTAACAGTTCTTCTGCACCTCAGTCTTCAACCTATGCTTCCTGTAACAATCTTTCTGCACATCAGTCTCCAACCTCTTCTCTCAGCAATGGTACTTATGCACCCCAGTCTCCAAGTTCTGTTCTCTGCAACAGTCCTTCTGCACCGCAGTCTGCAACATCTGCTCTCTGTAACAATCCTTCTGTACTCAGTCTCTGACCTCTGCTCTGTGTAACAGGCCTTCTGCACCCAAGTCTCCAAACTCTGCTCTCTTTAACAGTCCTTCTGCACCCCAGTCTCCAACCTCTGCTCTCTGCAACAGTCTTTCTGCACCAAGTTTTCATAGGTCGCTCGCTGTATGATGCTTCTCTACACCAGTCTCCCAACTCTGCCCTCTGTATTGGTCCTTCTGCACCCCAGTCTCCGATCTCTGCTCTCTGCAATAGTGCTTCAGCACCTCAGTCTGCAAACTCTGCTCTTTGTTTGATGCTTCTGCATCCCAATCTCCAACCTCTGCTCTCTTTATCAGTCCTTCTGCACCCAAGTCTCCAAACTCTACTCTGTGTAACAGTTCTTCTGCACCTCAGTATTCAACCTATGCTCTCTGTAACAATCCTTCTGCACATCAGTCTCCAACCTCTTCTCTCAGCAATGGTCCTTATGCACCCCAATCTCCAAGTTCTGTTCTCTGCAACAGTCCTTCTGTACCGCAGTCTGCAACATCTGCTCTCTGTAACAGTCCTTCTGTACTGCAGTCTCCGACCTCTGCTCTGTGTAACAGGCCTTCTGCACCCAAGTCTCCAAACTCTGCTGTCTTTAACAGTCCTTCTGCACCCCAGTCTTTAACCTCTGCTCTCTGTAACAGTCTTTCTGCACCAAGTTTTCATAGGTCGCTCGCTGTATGATGCTTCTGTACACCAGTCTCTCAACTCTGCCCTCTGTATCGGTCCTTCTGCACCCCAGTCTCCAATTTCTGCTCACTGCAACAGTGCTTCATCACCTCAGTCTCCAATCTCTGCTCTTTGTATGATGCTTCTGCATCCCAGTCTCCAACCTCTGCTCTCTGTATCAGTCTTTCTGCACCCAAGTCTCCAAACTCTACTCTCTGTAACAGTTCTTCTGCACCTCAGTCTTCAACCTATGCTTCCTGTAACAATCTTTCTGCACATCAGTCTCCAACCTCTTCTCTCAGCAATGGTACTTATGCACCCCAGTCTCCAAGTTCTGTTCTCTGCAACAGTCCTTCTGCACCGCAGTCTGCAACATCTGCTCTCTGTAACAATCCTTCTGTACTCAGTCTCTGACCTCTGCTCTGTGTAACAGGCCTTCTGCACCCAAGTCTCCAAACTCTGCTCTCTTTAACAGTCCTTCTGCACCCCAGTCTCCAACCTCTGCTCTCTGCAACAGTCTTTCTGCACCAAGTTTTCATAGGTCGCTCGCTGTATGATGCTTCTCTACACCAGTCTCCCAACTCTGCCCTCTGTATTGGTCCTTCTGCACCCCAGTCTTTGATCTCTGCTCTCTGCAATAGTGCTTCAGCACCTCAGTCTGCAAACTCTGCTCTTTGTTTGATGCTTCTGCATCCCAATCTCCAACCTCTGCTCTCTTTATCAGTCCTTCTGCACCCAAGTCTCCAAACTCTACTCTGTGTAACAGTTCTTCTGCACCTCAGTATTCAACCTATGCTCTCTGTAACAATCCTTCTGCACATCAGTCTCCAACCTCTTCTCTCAGCAATGGTCCTTATGCACCCCAATCTCCAAGTTCTGTTCTCTGCAACAGTCCTTCTGTACCGCAGTCTGCAACATCTGCTCTCTGTAACAGTCCTTCTGTACTGCAGTCTCCGACCTCTGCTCTGTGTAACAGGCCTTCTGCACCCAAGTCTCCAAACTCTGCTGTCTTTAACAGTCCTTCTGCACCCCAGTCTTTAACCTCTGCTCTCTGTAACAGTCTTTTCTGCACCAAGTTTTCATAGGTCGCTCGCTGTATGATGCTTCTGTACACCAGTCTCTCAACTCTGCCCTCTGTATCGGTCCTTCTGCACCCCAGTCTCCAATTTCTGCTCACTGCAACAGTGCTTCAGCACCTCAGTCTCCAAACTCTGCTCTTTGTATGATGCTTCTGCATCCCAGTCTACAACCTCTGCTCTCGGAAACAGTCCATCAATAACTTAGTCTCCATAATCTGCTATGCAACAGTGCTTCTGCATCCCAGTCTACAACCTCTGCTCTCGGAAACAGTCCATCTATAACTTAGTCTCCATAATCTGCTATGCAACAGTCCTTCTGCACCCCAGTCTACAACCTATGCCCTCAGTATGATAATCCTGCACACCTGTCTCCAACCTCTACTCTCTGTAACAGTCCTTCTGTAACGCAGTCTCCAACCTCTGCTTTTTGCAACAGTCCTTCTGCACCCCAGTCTCCAACGTCTGCTCTCTGCAACAGTCCTTCTACACCCCAGTCTCCAACCTCTGCTCTCTGCAACTGTCGTTTTACAACCCAGTCTTCAAACTCTTCTCACCCCAATGATCCATCTGTACCCCAGTCTCGAACCCATGCTCTCTGTAACAGTCCTTCTGTACCGCAGCCTCCAAACTCTTTTCTCCGTGAGTGTCCTTATGTACTCCAGTATCCAACCTCTGCTTTCTGCATCAGTCGTTTTGAACCACAGTCTCCAAACTATGCCCTCTGTCTTAGTCCTTCTGCAACTCAGTCTGCAACCTCTGCTTTCTGAAACAGTCCTCTTGAACCCCAGTCTCCATCCTCTGCTCTCTGCAACAGTCCTTTTGCACACCAGTCTCCAACATCTGCTCTTTGCAACAGTTCTTCTCCACCCCAGTCTCCAACCTCTGCTCTTTTTAACAGTCCTTCCGTACTGCAGTCTCCAACCACTGCTCTCTGTAAGGGTCCTTCTGCACACGAGTCTCCAAGATCTGCTTTCTGTCTTAGTCCTTCTGCACCCGAGTCTCCAACCTTTCTTCTGTGTAACTGTCCTTCTTCACCTTAGTCTCAAAACTCTGCTCTCTGCTACAGTCTTTCTTCACCCCAATCTTCAAACTCTACTCTCTGCAACAGTCCTTCTATACCCCAGTCTGAAACCTCTGCTCTCTGCAACAGTCCTTCTTCATTCCAGTCTCCAACCTCTGCTCTCTTTATCAATCATTCTGCACCTCAGTCTCCAAGCTCTGCTCTCTGCAACGGTCCTTCTGAACCTCGGTCTCCAAACTCTACTCTCTGCAACAGTGCTTCTGCACCTCAGTATCCAAACTCTGATCTCTGTAAGATCCTTCTGCAACCCAGTCTCCAAACTCTGCTCTTTGTAACAGTCCTTCTGCACCCCAGTCTCCAACCTCTGCTCCCTTTATCATTCCTTCTGCACCCCAGTCTCCAACCTCTGCTCTCTGCAACGATCCTTCAGCACCCTGGGAGGGTGGTGGATGTGTAGCAGACGTCCAAGAAGCTCAGATTGCTGAGGAAAAAGTACATTGAAGTGTGGAGAGCAGGACTGATCCTGGTGGTCACTATTATGAGCATGTTCCCCAGGAGAGTGGTCAGGTAAATGACCAGAAAGAGCAGGAAGAACCAGCCCTGTAGGTTGAAGTGGTTGGAAAATTTCAAGAAGATGAATTCAGTGACAAATGATTGATTGCTCATTTTCAATATTGTCATAGCTACAAAACAGAGAAAAAGAGACCATGATGAGAATGGACTGAGAGCACCCCAAACAGGCTTGTTAATCTTCAGCAACATGGCAAATAATATCGAATGAAAAGCAGCCTGGAGACTGATAACGTGTAGGACTGTTCTCAGGAAATCAGATCCATGGAGCCACACACATTTGCAGGGGTGATGGTGGGTGGGAGTAACCAGAGAATTGCTAGAAGGCAACAGAAAGTCATTCGAACTCATCATGGTGTGAAGTCATTTTTCACTGTCTCAGTAATCTCTGTCTCCTGTTGTCCTTTTATGTAAACATAGGATTTTTGGAGAAGTTCCTTTTCATTGCAAATGCTAAAAAAAAATTCACAAAGCAGAGTCATCATCTGCAGAAGCAGTCCGTGTTGCCTTCAGTGTTTTCCAATGTAGAGTTTTTCTCATTTTACATCAATCTTGATCTCTGTGTTCAGAAAGGCAGAAGTTAACTATTCCTGTACAATGCTGAAATTATCAGGGCCAGAGCAAAATAGAGGAAAGAAGTTGATGAAGTGGGGTTGGACTGGCTATATTAAGTATACAGGAAAGATCAGTGGAGTAGAAGGAAAATGAGAGGGCGGAGAGGTTTGGGAAGGGAGAAAATGTGAAAGGTTTTACGCAGATTATGTTATGTGTACATGGAAGTCTATCACAGGGGACTGCACCTGTATGTATATGTAGAAAGCACCAGTCAGAAATTAACAGATGAATGACCCAAAGAAAGATCAGTAGAGAAAGGAGAATGGGGGAGGGAAGGGGAGGGAGATGGGGGGTGGGGACTGAATGGAGTAAATCAGATTCCATGCATGTAGAATCTTTTCCAAATCAACCCAACTTCTATGTATAGCTATTATGATGTAATAAAAAATTTAAGAAGATGACATGATCCTATCAGCAAAGAGTGAGATTTAAATTCTTCTTGACCTATTTGTATACCTTTAATTTCTTTCTTTTGTCCAATGGCTCTGGCAATTTCAATAATGAAGTTGAATAGAAGTGGTGAAAGAGGGGGCACCCTGTCTTCTTCCAGTTTTAGAGTGGAATGCTTTCAACCTTTCTCTACTTAGAATGATGCTGCCTTGGGTTTAGCATATCTTTTACAATGCTTTTACAAAGTTCCTTCTGTCATTAGTGTTTCTACTGTTTTGACAGGTAGGGTGCTATATTTCGTTAAATGCTTTTTCTGCATCTATTGAGATGATCAATAAGCTTACATCTCTCTTAAATAAACTTAATCTCTCCCCTTTGGCTAAACATTCAGATCATCTCCAGTCCTATAAATATTTTAATGAACATTTTCTTACATAAACATATGTGACCATTTCGAATTATCTCTTCAGAATAAAATTTAAATCTGACATAAAAGAATTTTTTGTGCAGTTTCTATTTAAAATTAGCTCATGGGAGACATTATATTTAGTGAAATAAGCCAGACACATAAAGAGAAATAGCAGTTTTTCACTTCTTAGTGGTAGCTAAAAAGTTGATCTCAGACAAGTAGGGAGTAGAGCGGTGGTTATTGGAGCCTGGGAGAGAATCACAAAAAT
The DNA here is from genome assembly GCF_052094955.1 of Ictidomys tridecemlineatus. Taxonomy (NCBI): domain Eukaryota; kingdom Metazoa; phylum Chordata; class Mammalia; order Rodentia; family Sciuridae; genus Ictidomys; species Ictidomys tridecemlineatus. The sequence goes on along the minus strand of NW_027522390.1, from coordinate 42,718 downwards.
CATTGTGAGTCTGATTTCTCAAAGATGCATGTGAAGGACTGCCTGAAACATTCCCTCTGTGTGTGGTCCATAAAAAATAAGAATGGACTTCTAACAGGCTCCTCAGAAAATCTCTCTTCTCTCCTCAGTGGGCAGCAGGAGGTCCATGGGTATGTCTGCCTAGGAGCTAGCTGTGGTGTGCAAATGGGCAGGACCAGGATGGCTGGAGAATCTCAATAATCACTAGTAGACCACATTCTAGGTGAGGGAGGCTGGAAACAGACCATCCAGAAGGAAATGGCTTGAGCTCTGAAAATGACAGAATCAGTGAATTTAGGAAACAGTTGTGGGTCCAATCCACTCATAACACCTACTTTCTCGTTCAGTCAACGGTTGCTACAGTTACCACAGTCCTGCCCAGAACAACACTGGCCTCTGGCCTCCTGGCTTGGAGGTTTGGTCTGGGGCCAGCTGACCCATTGCTGCCGTCCTGAGATGAGGTGGGACGCCGAGGTGGAAGGGAACAAGGGGGGAAGCATTTCTAGCTCATGGCAGCCAGAAGGTTGGGGTGGGGGAGGGGACGGGAAAAGACAGTTCGCAGGGGACAAGATGTGATTCCCCAGGGCATGTCCCTGGCCAAAATTCACCTGCCCACACTTCTCTCAGTACAGTGGGCCTTTCAGATAATTAACCCACAAAATGGATGGATACACAGATTAGGTCACGAGTCTCACAGTCTAATCATTTCACCTCTGAACACTGCTACTGTGGCTGACCCTGAGCTTTTGGTGGGGGAATACCTTATTTATTTCTAAGCCATAATAGTCTCTACAGTCCATGTGCTTTGGTTAGAATTCCTTCATGTAGTCTGGGAGAGTAATCGGGTGCCAAAACAAGATTAAAAGGAAATATCTGGTAACTGAAGATGTGACATTTGGAGCTTGGGAAAAAGCTCTGAAGAGGAGCCCTGGGTGGAGCACTTTAAAGTCCTGGTGACAAGGACACAAGAGGGGACCTGGTCTGGAGGTAGCTGAGTGGCAGTGGGATCACTCATTAAAATATTTAAAAAATGAGGAAGGAGCGTGTCTGGGGAGAGGAAAGGAGGAAAGGGGGTTGGGCCTGGAGTCTAGGTACCTGCGGGGTCTCCCCAAGGAGATTCCAGGAGTCAGCAGGACAGGTTCCCAGGAGATAGGCCTGGGAGTCATGGCTTAGAATGACTGTGGAATTCAAAGGTGCTCATAAAGCCAAAAGAGAGTAGGCTGAGGAGAGAGGGCCTGATGGACTGTGCGAAAAAAAAAAAGTGTCCAGAAGGAGGCTCACCAGCTATCAGCAATCATTCTGCACAACAATGTCAAAGATCTGCTCTCTGTACCAGGCATTTTGCACCCCAGACTAAAACCTCTGCTCTCTATACCAGTCCGTCTGCACCCCAGTCTCCAACCTCTGCTCCCTGCAACAATCCTTCTCTAACCCAGTCTCCAAGTTCTGCTCTCTGAAACACTCCTTCTGCACCCCAGTCGCGAACTGGGGTGCAGTTCCAAATGTCACATCTTCAGTTACCAGAACAGGTACCAGTTCTCTCTGCAACACTCTTTCTGCACCTCAGTCTGAAAACTCTGCTCTCTGCAACAATCATTCTGAACACCAGTCTCCAAACTCTGCTCTCTGTAAATGTCCTTCTACACCTCAGTCTCCAAACTCTTCTCTCTATAATATCCTTCTGCACAACAGTCCTCCAAACTGTGATATCTTTAACAGGCCTTCTGCACCCCAGTCTCCAAACTCTGCTCCCTGCAAGAATCTTTCTGCACCCCAGTCTCCAAGTTCTGCTCTCTGAAAAAATTCTTCTGCACCGCACTCTCGAATATCTGCTCTTTTCAACAGTCCTTCTGCACCTAAGTCTGAAAACTCTACTCTCTTCAAAAATCATTCTGCAACCCAGTCTATAAACTGTGCTATCCGTATCAGTCCTTCTGCACTCCAGTATCCAAATTCTGCTCTTTCTAAGAGTCCTTCTGCACCTCAGTCTCCAATCTCTGCTCTCTGAAACAGTCCTTCTGCACCCCAGTCAAATCTATGCTCTCTGCAACATTTCTTCTGCACCCCAGTCTCCAACCTGTTCTCTCTGTAACTATCCTTCTGCCCTCAGTCTCCAACCTCTGCTCTCTGTAAGATCCTTCTGCATCCCAGTCTCCAACCTCTGCTCTCTGTAACAGTCCTTCTGCACCTCAGTCTCAAAAATCTGCTCTCTGCAACAGTTCTTCTGCACCCCAGTCTCCAACCTGTGTTCTCTGCAACAGTCTTTCTGCACCCCAGTCTCCAACCTCTGTTCTCTGTAAGAGTCCTTCTGTCCCGCAGTCTCCAACCTCTGCTCTCTGTAACAGTTCTTCTGCACACAGTCTCCAAGCTCTACTCTCTGTAACAGTCCTGCTGCACCCAAATCAAAACTCTGCACTCTATAACAATCCTTCTGAACCCCAGTGTTAAAACTCTGCTATCTTTAAAAGTTCTTCTGAACCAGAATCTCCAAACTCTGCTCTCTGTAACACTTTTTATGCACCCCAGTCTCCATCCTCTGCTCTCTGTAAGAATCCTTCTGAACCCCAGTCCTCAACCTCTGCTCTCTGTAAAAGTCCTTCTGCACCTCAGTCTCCAAACTCTGCTCTCTGTAACGATCCTTTTGCACCTCAGTCTCCAAACTCTGAAGTCTGTAACAGTCCTTCTGAACCCTAGTCTCCAACATCTCCTCTCTGCAATGGTCTTTCTGCATCCCAGTGTCCAAACTCTGCTCTCTGTAACAGTCCTTCTGTACCGCAGTCTCCAAACTCTTCTCTTTATAACGATCCTTCTGCACTCCAATTGCCAACCTCTTCTTTCTGTAATAGACCTTCTGCCCCTCAGACTACAACTTATGCTCTCTGTAATAGTCCTTCTGCACCTCAGTCTGAAACCTCTGCTCTCTGCAACGATTATTCTGTACCCCAGTCTCTGAACTGTGCTATCTGTAACAGTCCTTCTGCACCCCAGTCTCAGACCTCTGCTCTCTGTAAAAGGCTTTCTGCACTTGAGTTTCCAAACTCTGCTCTCTGTAACAGGCCTTCTGCACTCCAGTCTCCAAAATCTTCTCTCTGAAAAAATTTTTTGCACCTCAGTTTCTAAACACTACTCCCTGCAACAGTCTTTCTGCACCCTAGTCTCCAACCTCTGCTCTCTGTAAGATTCTTGTTCGCGCAGTCTCCAACCTCTGCTCTCTGTAACATTCCATATGCACCCCAGTATCCAACCTCTGCTCTCTGTAACAATCTTCTGCACCTAAATCTTCAACCTCAGCTCTCTTCATCGGTCCTTCTGCACCCCAGTCTCCAAACTCTCTTCTCTGCTACAGTTTTTCTGCACCCCCGTCTCCAACCTCTGCTTTCTGAATCAGTTCTTCTGTACCCCAGTCTTCAACCTCTGCTCTTTGTAACAGTCCTTCTGCACCTTAGTCTACAACCTCTGCTCTCTATAACAGTCCTTCTGCACCCTAGTATCCAACCTCTACTCTCTGCAACATGTCTTAGGCACCCTAATCTCCAACCTGTGCTCTCTGTAACTGTCCTTCTGCACCCCAATATCCAACATCTGCTCTCTGCATGTATCGTTCTCCACCAATGTCTCCATCCTCTGCTCTCTGCAACGATCCTTCTGCACCCCAGTCTTCAACCTCTGCTCTCTGTAACAGTCCTTATGCAGCTCAGTCTCCAACCTATGCTCTCTCTAAGATCCTTCTGCACACCAGTCTACAACATCTGCTCTCTGAAACGATCCTTTAGAACCTCAGTCTCCAAACTCTGCTCCCTGTAACAGTCCTTCTGTACAGCAGTCTCCAAACTCTGCTCTCTGTAAAGGTCCTTCTACACCCCAGTCTCCAACCTCTACTTTCTGTATTAGTCCTTCTGCACCCCAGTCTTTAAACTCTGCTCTCTGTAACAGTCTTTCTGCACCCCAATTGCCAACATCTTCTTTCTGTAATAGTGCTTCTGCTTCTCAGACTACAACGTATGCTCTCTGTAACAGTCCTTCTGCACCTCAGTCTGGAAACTCTGCTCTCTGCAACAATCCTTCTGTACCACAGTCTCCGAACTATGCTATCTGTAACAGTCCTTCTGCACCCCAGTCTCAGAACTCTGCTCTCTTTAAAAGGCCTTCTGCACCCCAGTCTCCATACTCTGCTCTCTGTAACAGTCCTTCTGCACACCAGGATCAAACATCTGCTCTCTGCAACAGTCCTTATGCACCTCAGTCTGAAAACCCTGCTCTCTGCAAAAATCCTTCTGAATCCCAGTCTTTAACCTCTGCTCTTGTAACACTCCTTATGCACCTCTGTCTTCAAAATGCTCTCTGTATGATCCTTCTGCAACCCAGTCTCGAAACTGTGCTATCTGTAACAGTACTTCTGCTACCCAGTCTCCAACCTCTGCTCTCTGCAACAGTCCTTCTGAACACCAGTCTCCAACCTCTACTCTCTATAAGATCCTTATACACCACAGTCTCCAACCTCTTCTCTCTGTAACAGTCCTTGTGCACCCCAGTCTACAACCTCTGCTCTATGCAACAGTCCTTCTGCACCCAGTTCAACAATCTCTACGCTGTGTTAGATCCTTCTGTACCGCAGTCTCCAAACTCTGCTCTCTGTAACAGTCCTTCTGCTCCCCAGTATTTAATCTTTTCTCTCTGCAACAGTCCTCTTGCAACTCAATCTCCAACATCTACTCTCTGTAAGATTCTTCTGCACCGCAGTCTCCAAACTCTATTCTCTGCAACAGTCCTTCTTCACCCCGGTCTCAAACCTGTGCTCTTTGTAACGGTCCTTCTGTACTGCAGTCTCCAACCTCTGCTCTCTGTAACGATCCTTGTACCCCCAGTCTGCAACATCTGCTCTCTGCAACAGTCCTTCTGCACCCCAATCTCAACCCTCTGCTCTCTGCAACATTTCTTTTACACACAGGTCTCCAAATTGTGCTCTTTGTAACTGTCATTCTGCACCCCAGTCTAAAACCTCTGCTCTCTTTAACGATCCTTCCTGTACTAGAGTCTCCAAACTCTGCTCTCTGCAGCGATCCTTCTGCACCCCAGTCTCCAACCTGTTGTCTCCGTAACTCTCTTTCTGACCCCAGTCTCCAACCTCTGCTCTCTGTAAAGATTCTTCTGCACCTCATTCTCCAACCTCTGCTCTCTGCAACAATCCTTCTACACCTCAGTCTCCAACATCTGCTCTCTGTAACAGGCCTTCTGCACCCCAGTCTCCAGACTCTGCTCTCTGTAACAGTTATTCTGCACCCCAGTCTCAAATCTCTGCTCTATTTAAAAGTCCTTCTGCACCCGAGTCTCCAAACTCTGCTCTCTGTAACAATCCTTCTGCACCCAAGTCTCCAAGCTCGGCTCTCGGTACAGTTCTTCGGCACCACAATCTTCAAAATCTGCTCTCTGTAACACTCCTTCTGCACCCCAGTCTCCATGCTCTCCTCTCTGCAACAGTCCTTCTGCACCCTCAATCTCCAATCTCTGCTCTCTGTAACAATCCTTCTGCACCTCTGTCTCCAATGTCTGCTCTCTATAACAGTCCTTCTGCACCCCAGTCTTGGACATCTGCTCTCTGCAGTGGTTCTTCTGCACCCAAGACTCCAAACTCTGCTCTCTGTAACAGTCCTTCTGTACCACAGTCTCCAACCTCTTCTCTCTATAATGGTCCTTCTTCACACCAATTGCCAAGTTCTGCTTTCTAAAAAAGTCCTTCTGCAGCTCAGTCTCCAACCTCTGCTCTCTGTAACAGTCCTTCTTAGCCTCAGTGTGAAACCCCTGCTCTCTGCAACAATCCCTTCTAAACCCCAGTCTCCAAACTGTGGTATCTATAAAAATGCTTCTTCACCCCATTCTCATACATCTGCTCTCTGTAACAGGTCTTCTTCAACCCAGTCTCCAAACTTTTCTCTCTGTAACAGTCATTCTGCACCTCAGTCTCCAACCTCATCTCTCTGCAAGGGCCTTCTGCACCCAGTATCCAACCTCTGTTCTCTGCAGCTGTCCTTCTGCACCCAGCTAAAAACTCTGTTCTCTGTAACAGTCTTTCTGCACCCAGTTTTCTAGACTCTACTTTCCGTATCAGTTATTCTGCACCCCAGTCTAAAACCTCTGCTCTCTGTATCAGTCCTTCTGCACCCCAGTGTCCAACCTCTGCTCTCTGCAAAAAGTCCTTCTATACGCCAGTCTCCAACATCTGCTCTCTGCAACGATCTTTTTGCATCCCAGTCTCCAACGTCTGCTCTCTGCAACAGTCCTTCTACACCACAGTCTCCAACCTCTGCTCTCTGCTAAAGTCCTTTTGAACCCCAGTCTCAAACCTCTGCTCTCTGCAACATTTCTTCTGCACCCCAGTCTCCAACCTGTGCTTTTTCTAACTATCCTACTGCACCCAGGTCTCCAAACTCTGCTCTAGGCAGCGATCCTTCTGCACCTCAGTCTCCAATCTCTGCTCAAGGCAAAGATTTTTCTGCATCCCTGTCTCCAACCTCTGCTCTCTGTAACAGTCCTTCTGCACATCAGTTTCCAACCTCTATTCTCTATAGCGATCCTTCTGAACCTCATCTCCAAACTCTGTTCTCTGTAACAGGCCTTCTGCACCACAGTCTCCAACCTCTTAACTCTGTAAAAGTTCTTCTGATCCCCAATCTCCAAACTCTGCTCTCTGTAACACTCCTTCTGAACCCAAGTCTCCATCCTCTGCTTTCTGTAAGAATTTTTTGACACCCCTGTCTTCAACCTCTCCTCTGTGTAAAAGTTCTTCTGCACCTCAGTCTCCAACCTCTGCAATCTGTAACGGTCTTTCTGCATCCCAGTCTCCAAATTCTACTCTCTGAAACGATCCTTCTGCACCCCAGTCTCCAAACTCTACTCCCTGTAAGAATCCTTCTGCACCCCAGACTCCAACATCTGCTCGCTGCAACGGTCCTTCTGCAACCCAGTCTCCATACTCTGCTCTCTGTAAGAATCCTTCTGCACCCCAGTCTCCACCCTTTGTTCTCTGCAACAGTCATTCTGCATCACGGTCTCCAAACTTTGCTCTCTGTAAAAGTCCTTCTCGTCTGGAGTCTCCAAACTCTTCTCTCTATAACGGTCCTTCTTAACCCCAGTTTCCAACCTCTGCTTTGTGTATCAGTTCTTCTGCACTCCAATCTCCAACCTCTGCTCTATGTATCAGTCCTTTTGCACCTCAGTCTCCAACCTCTGTTCTCTTCTGCAGTCCTTTTACACCCCAGAAACCAAACTCTGTTCTGTGTAACGATCCTTCTGCACCTTAGTTTCCAACCTCTTCTCTCTGCAATGATACTTCTGCACCCCAGTCTCTAACCTCTACTCTCTGCATCAGTCCTTATACACCCAAGTCTCCAAACTCTGCTCTCTGCAACATTTATTCTGCACCCAACTCTTCAACCTGTGCTCTCTGTAACTGTTCTTCTGCATCTCAGTTTCCATCCTCTGCTCTCTCTAACAGTCGTTCTGCACCCCAGTCTCCAACATCTGCTCTCTGCAACAATTCTTCTTCTACCCAGTCTCCAACCTCTGCTGTCTGTAATAGTCCTTTTGTATTGCAGTCTACAACCTCTTCTCTTTGTAACGGTTCATCTGCACCCCAAATACCAAACTCTGCTTTCTATAACAGTCCTTCTGGACCTCAGACTCCAATCTCTCGTCTCTGTAACAGTCCTTCTAAGAATCAGTCTGAAAGCTCTGCTCTCTGCATCGATCCTTCTACCCAAGTCTCCAAACTGTGCTATCTATAACAATCCTTTTGAACCCAAGTCTCCAACATCTGCTCTCTGTAACAGGTCTTCTGCAACCCAGTGTCCAAACTCTGCTCTCTGTAACAGGCCTTCTGCCCCTCAGTCTCCAAACTCATCTCTCTGCAACGGCCCTTCTGCACCCCTGTCTCCAACTTCTGTTCTCCACAACAGTTCTTCTGCACCTCAGGCTACAAAATCTGTTATCTGTAAAAGTCCTTCTATACCCTAGACTACAAACTCTACTTTCGGTATCAGTTATTCTGCACCCCAGTGTAAAATCTCTGCTCTCTGTAACAGTCCTACTGCACCACAGTCTCCAACATCTGCTCTAAACAACAGTCTTTCTGCACCCTAGTCTCCAACCTCTTCTCTCTGCAACAGTCCTTCTACACCCCAGTCTCAAACCACTGCTCGCTGCAACGATCCTTCTGCACCCCAGTCTCCAAACTCTGCTCTCGTTAACAGTTTTTCTGCACCCCAATCTCCAAACTCTGCTCTCAGTAACACTCCTTCTGCACCCCAGTCTCCACCCTCTGAACTCTGTAACAATCATTCTGCACCTCAGTCTTCAACCTCTGCTCTCTACAACAGTCCTTCTGCTCCTAAGTCTCCAACCTCTACTCTCTTTGAAAGTCATTCTGCACCTTAGTCTCCAAAATCTGCTCTCTGTAAGATCCTTCTGCAACCCATTCTTAAAACTCTGCTCTCTGTAACAGTCCTTCTGCACCCCAGTGTCCAACATCTGCTCTCTGCAACGATCCTTATTCTCCCCAGGTTCCAACTTCTGCTCTCTGCAATGGTCCTTCTGCTCCCCAGTTTCCGACCGCTGCTGTTTGTAACAGTCCTTCTGCACCTAAGTCTCCAAACTCTGCTCTCTGCAACAGTCCTTCTACTCCCCAGTCTCCAACCTCTGCTCTCGGTAACAGTTTTTCTGCACCCCAATCTCCAAACTCTGCTCTCTGTTACACTTCTTCTGCACCCCAGTCTCCACCCTCTGATCTCTGTAACAATCCTTCTGGACCTATGTCTTCAACCTCTGCTCTCTACAAGAGTCCTTCTGTTCCTAAGTCTCCAACCTCTACTCTCTATAAAAGTCCTTCTGCACCTCAGTCTCTAAAATCTGCTCTCTGTAAGATCCTGTTGCAACCCATTCTTAAAACTCTGCTCTCTGTAACAGTCTTTCTGCAGCCCAGTCTCCAAACTCTGCTCTCTGTAAAAGGCCTTCTGCACCCCAGTTTCCGACCGCTCCTCTTTGTAACAGTCCTTCTGCACCTAAGTCTCCAAACTCTGTTCTCTGCAATAGTCCTTCTACTCCCCAGTCTCTAACCTCTGCTCTCGGTAACAGTTTTTCTGCACCCCAATCTCCAAACTCTGCTCTCTGTTACACTTTTCTGCACCCCAGTCTCCACCCTCTGATCTCTGTAACAATCCTTCTGGACCTAAGTCTCGAACCTCTGCTCTCTACAAGAGTCCTTCTGCTCCTAAGTCTCCAACCTCTACTCTCTATAAAAGTTTTTCTGTACCTCAGTCTCTAAAATCTACTCTCTGTAAGATCCTGTTGCAACCCATTCTTAAAACTCTGCTCTCTGTAACAGTCTTTCTGCACCCCAGTCTCCAAACTCTGCTCTTTGTAAAAGGCCTTCTGCACCCCAGTCTTCAACCTCTTCTCTCTGTAACAGGCCTTCTGCACCCCAGTCTCCAACCTCTGCTCACTTCAACGATCTTTCAGCACACCAGGATCCAATATCTGCTCTGTGCAACAGTCCTTCTTCACCTCAGTCTAAAAAATCTGCTCTCTGCACCAATCTTTCTGCACCCAAGTTTCCAAACTTTGATCTCTGTAAGAAAACTTCTGAGCATCAGACTCCAAAATGCTCTCTATAAGATCCTTCTGCAACCCAGTCTCGAAACTGTGCTATATGTAACAGTGCTTCTGCACCCCAGGCTCAAAACTCTGCTCTCTGTAACAGACCTTCTGCACCCCACTCTTCAAACTCTGCACTCTGTAACAGGCTTTCTGCAACCCAGTCTTCAACCTCTTCTCTCTGCAACGATTCTTCTTCACCTCAGTCTCCATGCCCTGCTCTCTGCAACAGTCCTTCTGCACCCAAGTCTCCAACCTCTGCTCTCTGTAAAAATCCTTCTGCACCTCAATCTCCAACCTCTGATCTCTATAACGGTCTTTCTGCACCCCAGTCTCCAACGTCAGCTTTCTGTATCAGTTCTTTTTCACCCTAGTCTCCAACCTCGGCTCTCAGTAACAGTCCTTCTGCACCCCAGTCTCAAACTTCTGCTCTCTGCAACATTTCTCCTGCACCCCAGTCTCCATCTGTGCTCTCTGTAACTGTCCTTCTGCACCCCAGTCTCCAACCTCTGCTCTCTGTATTGACCTTTCTGCATCACACTCTGAAACCTCTGCTCTCTGCAAGGATCCTTCTGTCCCTCAGTCTCCAACCTCTGCTCTCTGCAATGATCCTTCTGCACCCCAGTCTCCAACCTCGGTTCTCTGTAGGAGTCCTTCTGCACTTCAGTGGCAAACCTCTGCTCTCTATAACAATCCTTCTGCAGCTCAGTCTTTAAACTCTGCTCGCTGTAACAGTCCTTCTGCACTTCAGTATCCAACCTCTGCTCTCTGTATAAGTCCTTCTGCACCTCAGTCTCCAAACTTCGCACTCTGTAATAGTCCTTCTGCACCCCAGTATCGAACCTCTGCTCTCTGTAACAATCTTTCTGCACCCCAGTCTCCGAACTCTGCTCTCTGTAACAGGTTTTCTGAACCCCAGTCTCCAACCTCTTCTCTCTATAAAGGTCCTTTTGCACGCCAATTGCCAACCTCTGCTGTCTGTAACAGTCCTTCTGCACCGAAGATTTCAAACTCTGCTCTCTGTAACAGTCTTTCTAAGCCTCAGTCTGTAACCTCTGCTCTCTGCAATGATAATTCTGCACCCCAGTCTCCGAATTGTGCTATCTGTAACAATCCTTCTGCACCCCAGTTTCAAACCTCTGGTCTCTGTACAAGGTCTTCTGCACCCCAGTCTCCAAACTCTGCTCTCTATAACAGGTTTTCTGCACCCCAGTCTCCAACCTTTTCTCTCTGCAACGATCCTTCTGCACCTCAGTCTCCAAACTCTGCTCTCTGTAACAGTCCTATTGAACCCCAGTATCCAAACTCTGCTCTCTGTAAAAGACCTTCTTCACCTCCGTCTCCAAATTTTGCTCTTTGTAATGGTCCTTCTGCACCCCAGTATTCAACCTCTGCTCTCTGTAACAATCCTTCTGCACCCCAGTCTCCAACCTCTGCTCTGTGTAACAGGCCTTCTGCACCCAAGTCATCAACCTCTGCTCTCTGTAACATGCCTTCTGCACCGCAGTCTCCAACCTGTGCTCTCTGCAACGATCCTTTAGCACCCCAGTATCCAATATCTGCTCTCTGAAACAGTCCTTCTCCAACTCAGACTCCAACCTCTGCCCTCTGTAACAGTTCTTCTAAGCCTCAGTCTGAAACCTCTGATCTCTACAATGATCCTTCTGCACCCCAGTCTCCAAACTGTGCTATCTGTAACAATCCTTCTGCACACATGTCTTCAACCTCTTCTCTCTAGCAGGTCTTCTGCACCCCAGTCTCCAAACTCTGCTCTTTGTAACAGACCTAATGCACCCCAGTCTCCAACCTCTTCTCTCTGCAATGATCCTTCTGCACCTCAGTCTCCAACCTCTTTACTCTGCAACAGTCTTTCTGTACCCCAATCTACGACCTCTGCTCTTTTTAAATCCTTCTTCACCCCGGATTCCAAACTCTGCTCTCTATAACAGTCCTTCTGCACCTCAGTCTCCAACCTATGCTCTCTGCAACGGTCCTACTGAACCCCAGAATCCAACCTCTGTTCTCTGCAACAGTCCTTCTGCACCCCAGGTTCAAAACACTTTTTTCCATATCAGTTATTGTGCACCCTAGTCTCCACACTCTGCTCTCTGTAACAGTCCTTCTGCACCCCAGTTTCCAACCTCTGCTCTCCGAAAAAGTCCTTCTGCACCTCAGTCTCCACCTTCTGCTCTCTGCAACATTCCTTCTGCACCCAAGTATCCTAGCTCTGCTTTCTAACAATCCTTCTGCACCTCAGTCTCCAAACTCTGTTCTTTGCAACGGTCCTTCTTCACCCCATTCTCCAACCTCTGTTCTCTGCATCAGTCCTTCTGCTCCACAGTCTCCAACATCTGCTCTCAGTTAAAGTCCTTCTGTACCGCAGTCTCCAAACTTTTTTCTCTGTAACGGTACTTCTGCCCCCCAGTCTCCAACGTCTGCTTTCTGTATCAGTTCTTCTGAATCCCAGTTTCCAACCTCTGCTCTCTGCAAAAGTCCTTCTGCACCGCAATCTCCACCTTCCGCTCTCTGCAACATGTCTTCTGAACCCCAGTCTCCATCTGTGCTCTCTGTAACTGTCCTTTTGCACCCAAGTCTTCATTCTCTGCTCTCTGTAAAGATCGTTCTGCTCAACAGTCTCAAACCTCTGCTCTCTTCAAGGATCCTTCTGCACCTCAGCCTCCAAACTCTGCTCTCTGCTATGATCCTTCTGCACCCCAGTCTTCAACTTCTGGTCTCTATAACAGGCCTGCTGCACCCCCGTCACCATCTTCTTATCTCTGCAACGACCCTCTGCACCTCAGTCTCCAACCTCTATGCTCTGCAATATTTCTTCTGAACCCCAGTCTCCAAACACTTTTCTTTGCAATAGTCCTTCTGCACCTTAGTCTCCAAACTCTACTCTCCTTAACAGTCCTTCTGTACCGCAGTCTCAGAATTCTGCTCTCAGTAAGGGACCTTCTGCACCCCAGTCTCCAACCTCTGCTCTCTCTAACAGTCCTTCTGCACCTCAGTCTCCAACCTCTGCTCTCTGCAACAGTCCTTCTTCACCCCAGTTTCAAACATCTGCTCTCTGCAACAGTCCTTCTACACCCAAGTCTCCAACCTCTACTCTGCAACGATCTTTCTGCACCCCAGCCTCCAATGTCTGCTCTCTGCAAGAGTCCTTCTGCACCCCAGTCTCCAACATCTGGTCTCTATCAGATCCTTCTGCACCCCAGTTTTTGAACTGTACTCTCTGTGACATTCCTTCTGCACCCCAGTCTCCAGGCTCTACTCTCTGTAAAACTTATTCTGTACGACAGTCTCCAAACTCTGCTCTCTGCAACAGTCTTTCTGCACCCCAGTCTTCAACCTCTGCTCTCTGCAACATTTCTTCTTCACCCCAGTCTCCAAGCTGTGCTATCTCTAACTGTCCTTCTGAACCCCAGTCTCCAACCTTTGCTCTTTGTAACAATCCTTCTGAATCTCTGTCTCATACCTCTGCTCTCTGTAACAGTTCTTCTGCACCCCAGTCTCCAAATTCTGCTCTCTGTATCGATCCTTCAGCACCTCAGTCTTTAAACTCTGCTCTCTGTAACAGGCCTTCTCCACCCCAGTCTCCAACCTTTACTCTCTGGGTCAACCTTCTGCACCCCAGTATTCTACTTCTGCACTCTGTAACAATCCTTCTGCATTTCATTCTCCCACCTCTTCTCTCTGCAATGGTCTTTCTGCACCCCAGTTTCCGAACTCTACTCTCTGCAACAGTTCTTCTACACCCCAATGTCCAACCTCTACTCTCTGAAATAGTCTTACTGCACCCCAGTCTCCAACATTTGATCTCTGAAACAGTTCTTCTCCACCCCAGTCTCCAACCTATGCTCTCTGTAACAGTCCTTCTGTACTGCAGTTTCCAAACACTTCTCTCTGTAACGGTCTTTCTGCACCCCAGTCTCAAACCTCTTCTTTCTTTATCAGTCCATCTGCACCTCAGTCTCCAAAATCTGCTCTGTGCAACAGTCCTTCTGCACATCAATCTCCAACCTCTTCTCTCTGCAAGAGTCCTTCTACACCGAAGTCTTCAACCTCTTCTCTCTGAAACAGTCCTTCTGTACCTCAGTCTCCAAACCCTGCTCTTGGCAATGGTCTTTCTGCACCTCAGTCTACTACATCTACTCTCTGTAACAGTCCTTCTGCACCTCAGTCTCCAACCTCTTCTGTGTGTAAGATCCTTCTGAAAACCAGTCTCCAAACTCTGCTTTCTGTGACAGTCCTTCTGCACCCCAGTCTCCCAACTCTGATCTTTGTAACAGGCCGTTTGAACCCAAGTCTCCAAACTCTTCTCTCTGTAACAGTTCTTCGGCACCCCAGTCCCCACACACTTCTCTCTGCAACGATCCTTCTGCACCCAAGGCTCCAAACTCTGCTCTCTGCAACACTCCTTCTGCACCCCAGTTTCCATACTCTTCTCTCTGTAAGGTCCTTCTGCACCCCAGTGTCCAAACTTTTCTCTCTGTAACATTCATTCTGCACCCCAGTCTCCAAACTCTGTTCTCTGAAATGGTCCCTCTGCACAGAAGTCTCCAATCTCTGTTCTCCACAACAGTTCTTCTGTACCACAGTCTTTAACATCTATTCTCTCTAAGGGTCCTTCTTCACTCCAATTCTCAACCTCTGCTTTCTGTATCAGTTCTTCTGCAACACAGACTCCTTCTTCATCTCACTGTGAAACCTCTGCTCTCTGCAACAGTCCTTCTGCTCCCCAGTCTTCATCCTTGCTCTCTGCAACAGTCCTTCTGCACCCCAGTCTCCAAACTCTAATCTGTGTAACAGGTCGTTTGCACCCAAATCTCCAACCTCTTCTCTCTGTAACAGTTCTTCTGCGCCCCAGTCTCCAAAATCTGCTCTCTACCACAGTCCTTCTCGACCCCAGTCTCCAACCTCTGCTCTCTTTAACAGTCCTTCTGTACTGGAGTCTCCAAACTCTGTTCACTGTAAGGATCCTTCTGCTACCCAGTCTCCAAACTCTGCTTTCTGTACCAGTTTTTCTTAACCCCAGTCTCCAACCTCTGCTCTCTGTAACTTTCTTTCTGCACCTCAGACTCCATCCTCTCTCTCCGAAACAGTCTTTCTGCGTCCCAATCTCCAATTTCTGCTCTCTTCAACAGTCCTTCTGCACCTCAGTATCTAACCTCTGCTCTCTGTAAGATCCTTCTAAAACCCTGTCTCCAATCTCTGCTTTCTACAATGGTCCTTCTGCACCCGAGTCTCCAACCTCTGTTCTCTACAACAGTCCTTCTGCACCTCACTCTTCAACCTCTGCTCTCTGCAACAGTCTTTCTGCACCCTGGTCTCTTACCTTTGCTCTCTGTAACAGACTTTCTGCACCTCAGACTCAAACCTCTGCTCTCTGCAACAGTCCTTTGGCGTCCCAATCTCCAAACTCTGCTCTCTGCAAGAGTGCTTCTGAACCTCAGTGTCTGAATTCTTCTCTATGTAAGATCCTTTGGAAACCCAGTCTCCAACCTCTGCTTTCTGCAATGGTCTTTCTGCACCACAGTCTCCAACCTCTGTTCTCTACAACACTTATTCTGTACCCCAGTCTCCAACCTCTGCTCTCTGTAATAGTCCTTCTGTACCGCAGTCTCCAACCTCTGTTCACTGTAAGGTTTCTACTGCACCCCAGTCTCCAAACTCTGCTTTCTGTATCAGTAATTCTGCACCACATTCTCCAAACTCTGCTCTCTTTAACAGTCCCTCTGCACCTCAGTCTGCAAACTCTGCTTTCTGCAATAGGTCTTCTGCACCCCAGTCTCCAATTTCTGCGCTCTGCAAAAGTCCTTCTGCACCCCAGTCTCCAACATCTGCTCTCTGCTAAAGTCCTTCTCCACCCCAGTCTTCAACCTCAGCTCTCTGCAACAATCCTTCTGCACCCAGGACACTAACGTCTGCTTTCTGTATAAGTCCTTCTGCACCCCAGTCTCCAACCTGTGCTCTCTGTACCAGTCCTTCTGCACCTCAGTCTCCAACCTCTAATTTCTGCAGCAGTCCTTCTCTACCCCAGTCTCCAACCTCTTCTCTCGCCAACAGTCCTTCTGGATGCCAATATCCAACCTCTACTCTATGCAACAGTCCTTCTACACCCCAGTCTCCAACCTCTTCTCTCGCCAACAGTCCTTCTTGACGCCAATATCCAACCTCTACTCTATGCAACAGTCCTTCTACACCCCAGTCTCCAACCTCTGCTCTCCGTAACGTGCCTTCTGCACCCCAGGTAAAACCTCTGCTCTCTGTAACAGTCTTTCTGCACCTCAGTCTGAAAACTCTGCTCACTGCACCGAACCTTCTATACCTCAGTCTTCAACCTCTGCTCTCTGTAACAGTCCTTCTGTACCTTAGTCTACAACCTTGGCTCTCTGTAAGATCATTTTGCAACCCAGTCTTTAAACTCTGCTCTCTGTAACTGACCTTCTGCACCCCAGTCTCCAAGCACTGCTCTCTGTAACAGGCCTTCTGCACCCCAATATCTAACCTCTGCTGTCAGTAACAGGAGTTTTGATCCCAGTCTCCAAACTCTTCTTTTTTCAACGATTCTTCTGCACCCCAGGCTCCAACTTCTGCTCTCCGCAAATGTCCTTCTGCAACCCAGTCTCCAAACTTTGCTGTCTGTCACATCCTTCTGCACACCTGTCTCAAACCTCTGCTCTCTGTAACAGTCCTTCTGTAAAGCAGTCTCCAACCTCTGGTCTCTGTAAGGGTCCTTCTGCACCTCAATCTCCATCCTCTGCTCTCTGAATCACTCAAACTGCACCCCAGACTCCAAACTTTGCTCTCTGCAACAGTTTTTCTGCACCTCCGTCTCCAACCTGTGCTCTCTGTAAAAGTCCTACTGCACCCCAGTCTTCAAACTGTGCTCTCTTTAAAAGTCCTTCTTCAGCATAATCTCTAAACTCTTCTCTCTTTAACGATCCTTCTGTACCCCAGTCTCCAACCTCTTCTCTCTGTAATGATCTTTCTGCAACCCTGTCTCCAACCTCTGCTCTCTGTAACTTTCCTTCTGCACCCCAGTCTCCAACCTCTGCTCTCTGCAACGATCTTTCTGCACTCCAGTTTCCAAACTCTGCTCTCTTTAACTATCCTTCTGCACCCCAGTCTCCAACCTCTGTTCTCTGTAAAAGTTCTCATGTAGTGCAGTCTCCAAAATATGCTCTCTGTAACGGTCATTCTACACCCCAGTATCCAACCTCTGCTCTCTGTAACAGTCTTTCTTCATCTCAGTCTCCAAACTCTGCTCTCTGCCACAGTCCTTCTGCACCAAAGTCTCAAACTGCTACTCCGTGGAACACTCCTTCTGCACCTCAGTCTCTAACCTCTGCTCTCTGTAACAGTCGTTCTGTACAGCAGTCTCAAAACTCTGCTCTCTGTAACGGTCCTTCTGCACCCCAGTCTCCAACGTCTGCTTTTTGTATCAGTTCTTCTGCACCCCATTCTCCAACCTCAGCTCTCAGTAACAGTCCTTCTGCACCCCAGTCTCCAACGTCTGCACTCTGCAACATTTCTTCTTCACCCCAGTCTCCATATGTGCTGTCTGTAATTGTCCTTCTGCACCCCAGTCTCCACCCTCTGAACTCTGTAACAATCCTTCTGGACCTTAGTCTCCAAACTCTGCTCTCTACAACAGTCCTTCTTCTCCTAAGTCTCCAACCTCTTTTCTCTGTAAAAGTTTTTCTGCACCTCAATCTCTAACATTTGCTCTTTGTTAGATTATTCTGCAAACCAGTCTCCAAAGTCTGCCCTCTGTAACAGGCCTTCTGCACCCCTTCTCCAAACTCTGTTCTCTATAACAGTCCTTTTGCACCCCAGTCTCAATACTCTGCTTTCTACACTATCCTTCTGCACCCCAATATCCATCCTCTGCTCTCTGCAAAAGTCCTTCTTCACCCCAGTCTCCAAACTCTGCTCTTTGTAACAGTCCTCGTGTAGTGCACTCTCCAAAATCTGCTCTCTGTAACGGTCCTTCTGAAAGGCAGTCTCCAAACTCTGCCCTCTGTAACAGTCCTTCTGCACCTCAGTCTCCAAACTCTGCTCTCTGCAACAGTCCTCCTGCACCGCAATCTGAAAACTCTGTTCTCTGCAAAGATCCTTCTGCACCTTAGTCTCCAACATCTGCTCTCTGTAACAGTCCTGCTGCACCTTGGTCTACAACCTCTGCTCTCTGTAAGATCCTTGTGCAACCTTGTCTAAAAACTCTGCTCTCTGTAACAGTTGTTATTCAACCTAGTCTCGAACCTCTGCTCTCTGTAAAAGGCCTTTTGCACACCAATATCCAACCTCTACTCTATGTAACAGTCCTTTTGCACCTCAGTCTCCAACCTCTGCTCTCAGCAACGATTCTTCTGCACCTCAGTCTCCAAACTCTTTTCTCTGTAACAGTCCTTCTGCTCCCCAGTCTCCAAGCTCTGCTCTCTGCAACAATCCTTCTGCACCCCAGTCTCCAACATCTGCTCTATGCAACAGTCTTTCTGAATCCCTGTCTCCAACCTGCTCTCTGTAATATCCTTCTGCACCACAGTTTCAAAACTCTGCTCCCAGTAACATTCCTTCTCCACCACAGTCTCCAACCTCTGCTTTCTGCAACGGTACTGCTGCACCTGAGTCTCCAACCTGTGTTCTCTGTAACAACCCTTCTTCTCCCCATCTCCAACCTCTTCTCTATACAGTCCTTCTGCACCTTATTCTCCAACCTCTGCTCTCTGCAAAAGTACTTCTGCACCCCTGTCTCCAACCTCTGCTCTCTGTAAGATCCTTCTGCACTCTAGTCTTTAAACTCTGCTCTCTGTAACAGTCCTTCTACATCTCAGTCTCCAACTTCTTCTCTCTGCAAAAATCCTTCTACACCCCATTCTCTAACCTCTTTTCTCTGCAACAGTCATTCTGAACCACAGTTTCCAACATCTGCTCTCTGGAACAGTCTTTCTCTACCCTAGTCTCCAACGTATTCTCACTGTAACAGTCTTTCTGTACTGCAGTCTCAAAACTCTGCTCTCTCTAACGGTCCTTCTGCACCACAGTCTCCAAACTCTGCTCTCTGTTTCAGTACTTCTGCACCCCAGTCTCCAACCTCTGCTCTCTGTAACATTCCTTTTGCACCGCAGTCTCCAACCTCTGCTCTCTCCGACAGTTGTTCTGCACCCCAGTCTCCAACCTCTTCTCTCTGCAACAGTTCTTCTGCACCCCAGTCTCCACCATCTGCACTCTGAAACATTCCTTCTTAATCGCAGTCTCCAAACTCTGCTCTCTGTAACAGGCCTCATGTACTACGGTCTCCAAAGTCTGCTCTCTGTAGTTTTCCTTCTGCACCACAGTCTCAAACCTCTGCTTTCTCTATCAGTCTTTCTGCACCCCAGTCTCTAACCTGTGATCTCAATAACACTCCTGCATCTCAGTCTCCAAAATCTGCTCTCTGCAACATTCTTTCTGCACCCAGTCTCCAAACTCTGCTGTCTCCAACAGTCCTTTTACACCCCAGTCTCCAACCTCTGCTATCTGAAACAGTCCTTCTGCACCCCATTCTCCAACATCTGCTCTCTTTAACAATTCGTCTGTACCTCAGTCTCCAACCTCTACTCTCTGTAACAGTCGTTCTGCACCTCAGTCTCCAACCTCTGCTCTTGGTAACATTCCTATACTACAGTCTCCAACCTCTGCTCTCTGTAACGGTCCTTCTGCACCCCAATTTCCAAAATCTTCCTGTAACAGTCCTTCTGCACCTGAGTCTCCAAACTCTGCTCTCTGTAAAAGTCATTCTACACCTCAGTCTCTATTCTCTGCTCTCTGTAACAGTCCTTCTACACCTCAGTCTGAAACCTCTGGTCTCTGCACGATCCTTCTGAACCGCAGTCTCCAATATCTGCTCTCTGCTCTCTGTAACAGTCCTTCTGTACTGCAGTCACCAAACTCTGCTCTCTGTAACATCCTTCAGCAAACCAGTCTCCAAATTTTGCTTTCTGTATCAGTCCTTCTAAACCACAGTCTCCAAACTCTGCTCTCTGTATCTATCCTTCTTAACCTCAGTCTCCAACCTGCGCTTTCTGTAACAGTGCTTTTGCACCCCAGTCTCAAATCTCTGCTCTCTGTAACAGTTTTTCTATACCACAGTCTCCAAACTCTGGTCTCTGTAACGGTCCTTCTGCACCCCAATTTCCAACCTCTGCTTTCTGTAACAGTCTTTCTGCACCTCAGTCCCAAATATCTGCTCTCTGTAGCAGGCCTTCAGCACCCCAGTCTTCAAAATCTGCTCTCTCCAATGATCTTTCTTAACCCCTGTCTCCAACCTCTGATCTCTGCAACAGTCCTTCTGCACCTCAGTCTCCAAATTCTGCTCTCTGTAAAATCCATCTGAACCCCAGTTTCCAAAGTCTGCTCCCTGCAACAGTCCTATTGCAACACAGTCTCCAACCTCTGCTCTCTGTACAAGTCAATCAGCACATCAGTCTCCAAACTCTGATCTCTGTAACAGTCTTTCTGCACCTCAGTCTTAAACCTGTACTCTCTGTAACAGTCCTTCTGCACCTCATTCTCCAACCTCTGCTCTCTGTAGGATCCTTCTCCAACCCACTCTCCAAAGTCTGCTCTCTTCACCAGTCCTTCTGAAGACAAGTCTCCAACCTCTGCTCTCTGCACCAATTCTCTTGCACCTTAGTCTCCAACCTCTTCTCTCTGCAACAGTCCTTCTGGATCCCAGTCTCCAACATTTGCTCTCTGCAACAGTCCTTCTGCACCCCAGTCTTCAAACTCTGCTCACTTCAACAGTCCTCCTGAACCACAGTCTCCAACATCTGCTCTCTTTAAGATCCTCCTGCACTCCAGTTTCCAAACTCTGCTCTCTGTAATATTCCTTCTCCACCCCAGTCTTTAACCTCTGCTTTCTGCAAGTGTCCTGCGACACTCCAGTCTGCAACATCTGTCCTCTGCAACAGTCTTTCTTCTCCCCAGTCTCCAACATCTGCTCTCTGCAACAATCCTTTTGTACTGCAGTCTCAAACATTTGCTCTTTGTAACATTCCCTCTGCACCCCAGTCTCTAAACTCTCCTCTCTATAACAGTTATTCTATACCACAGTTTTCAAACTCTGGTCTCTCTAAAGGTCTTTCTGCACCCCAAGTTTCAACCTCTGCTTTCTGTAGCAGTCCTTCTGTACCTCAGTTTCCAAATTCTGCTCTCTGTAACAGTCCTTCTACACCTAAGTCTCCAACCTCTGCTCTCCTTAACAGTCCTTCGGCACCTAAGTCTGACACTTCTGCTCTCTGCAGGATCCTTCTGCACCCTAGTCTCCAACCACTGGTCTCTGTAACAGTCCACCTGCACCCCAGTCTCCAAACTCTGCTCTCTTCAACAGTTTTTCTAAACCACAGTCTCCAAACTCTGGTCTCTGTAATGGTCCTTCTGCACCCCATTTTCCAACCTCTGCTTTCTGTAACAGTGCTTCTGCACCTCAGTCTCCAAACTCTGCTCTCTTTAACAGTCCTCTACAACTCAGTCTCCAAACTCTGCTATTTGTAACAGTTCTTTGGAAAATCAGTCTGACACATCTGGTCTCTGCAAGATCCGTCTGGACCCCAGTCTCCAACCTCTGCTCTCTGCAATGATCCTACTTCACCCCAGTCTCCAACCTTTGATCTCTGCAAATTTTCTTCTGCACCTCAGTCTCCAAATTCTGCTCTCTGTAAGATCCTTCTTCATCCCTGTATCCATCCTCTGCTCTCTGAAACAGTCCTACTGCACCTCAATCTGAAAAATCTGCTCTCTGCAACGACTATTTTGCACCCCAGTCTTCTACCTCTTCTCTCTCTTAAAGTCCATCTGCACCCCAGTCGCTAAAATCTGCGATCTGCAACAGTTCTTCTGCAGGCCAGTTTCCAATATCTGCTCTCTGTCACAGTCCTTCTGAACCACAGTCTCCAAACTCTGCTCTCTGTAAGATCCTTCTGCACTCCAGTTTCCAAACTTTACTCTCTGTAACATTCCTTCTACACCTAAGTTTCTAACCTCTGTCCTCTGCAACAGTTCTTCTGCTCCCAAGTTTCCGAGATCTGTTCTCTGTAACAGTCCTTCTGTACCACAGTCTCAAACCTCTTGTCTTTATAACGGTCCTTCTACATCTCAGTCTCAAACCTCTACTTTCTGTATCAGTCTGTCTGAACCCCAATCTCCAAACTCTGTTCTCTGTATCTATCTTTCTGCACCTCAGTCTCCAACCTGTGCTCTATGTAAGAGTCCTTCTGCACCCCAGTCTCCAACCTCTGCTCTCGATAAAAGTCCTATACCGCAGTCTCCAACCTCTGCTCTCTGTAACGGTCCTTCTGCACCCCAATTTCCAAACTCTGCTTCCTGTAACAGTCTTTCTGCACCTAAGTCTCCAAACTCTGCTCTCTGTAACAGTCCTTCTACACCTCAGTCTCCAAACTCTGTTCTCTGTAACACTCTTTCTACACCTCAGTCTTAAACCTCTGCTCTCTGCAGGATCCTTTTGCACCCAAGTCTCCAACCACTGCTCTCTGTAACAGTCCGCCTGAAACTCAGTCTCCAACCTCTGCTCTCTGTAAGATCCTTTAGTAACCCAGTCTCCAAAAACTGCTCTCTGTAACAGTCCTTCTTCACCTCAGTCTCCAACCTCTGCTTTCTGTAACAGTCCTTCTGCACCTCATTCTCCAAACTCTGCTCTCAGTAAGATCCTTCTAGAACCCAGTCTTTAAAATCTGCACTCTGTAACAGTCCTTCTGCACAACAGTCTCCAAACTCTGCTCTCTGTAACAGGACTTCTACAAGCCAGTCTCCAACCTCTGCTCTATGTAACAGTCAATCTGCACCCCAGTCTCCAACCTCTTCTCTCTACATCGATTCTTCTCCACCACAGTCTCTAAACTCTGCTCTCTGCAACAGTCCTTTTGCACCCCAGTCTTCAAACTCTGTTCTCTGTAAGATTCATCTGAACCCCAGTCTACAAACTCTGCTCTCTGTAACATTCCTTCAGCACCTCAGTCTCCAACCTCTGCTCTCTCTAACAGTCCTTGTGCACTCCAGTCTCCAACATCTGCTCTCTGCAAAAGTCGTTCTGCACCCCAGTCTCCAGCCTCTGCTCTCTGAAACGATCCTTCTGGACCCCAGTCTCCATCTCTGCTCTCTGCAACAGTCCTTCTGCACCACAGTCTTCAACCTCTGCTCTCTGTAAGATCCGTCTGGACTCCAGTTTCCGAAATCTGCTCTCTGTAACATTCATTCTCCACCCCAGTTTTTAAACTCTGCTTTCTGCAAGTGTAAAGTGGCACCCCAGTCTTCAACCTCTGTCCTCTACAACAGTCCTTCTGCTGCCCAGTCTCCAACATCTGCTCTCTGTAACAGTCCTTCTGTACTGCAGTCTCCAACCTCTGCTCTCCATAGCAGTCTTTCTTCACCCCAGTCTCCAAACTCTGCTTTCTGTATCAGTTTTTCTGAACACCAGTCTCACACCTCTGCTCTCTGTATCTATCCTTCTGTACCTTTGTCTCCAACCTGTGCTCTCTATATCATTTCTTCTACACCCCAGTCTCAAACCTCTGCTTTCTGTAACAGTTTTTCTATACCGCAGTCTACAAAGTCTGCCTCTTTAACGGTCCTTCTGCACCCCAATTTCCAAACTCTACACCCTATAACAGTCCTTCTGCACCTGAGTCTCCAAACTCTGCTCTCTGTAACAGTCCTTCTACACCTCAGTCTCCAAGCTCTGCTCTCTGTAACAGTCCTTCTGCACCTCAGTCTCCAACCTCTGCTCACTGTAAGATCCTTCAGTAAACCAGTCTCCAAACTCTGCTCTCTATAACAGTCCTTCTGCACCTCAGTCTCTAATTCTGCTCTCTGTAAGATCCTTCTGCACCCCTGTCTCCAAGCTCTGCTCCTTGCAACGATCCCTCTGCACCACAGACTCCAACCTCTGCTCTATGTAACAGGACTTCTGCACCTCAGTCTCCAACCTCTGCTCTCTGTAGCATCCGTCTAAAACCCAGTCTCCAAACTCTAGTCTCTC
The DNA here is from genome assembly GCF_052094955.1 of Ictidomys tridecemlineatus. NCBI lineage: Eukaryota > Metazoa > Chordata > Mammalia > Rodentia > Sciuridae > Ictidomys > Ictidomys tridecemlineatus. The sequence continues at coordinate 19,014 of NW_027522390.1, read as the reverse complement.
TAACATTCTTTCAACACACCAGTCTCAAAACTCTGCTCTCTGCAACAGTCCTTCTGCACCACAGTCTCCAAACTCTGCTCTCTGCAACAGTTCTTCTGCACCCCAGTCTCGAAACTCTGCTCTCTGTAGCATTTATTCTGCACCTCAGTCTCCAAACTCTGTTCTCAGCAAGGGTACTTCGGCACCTCAGTCTCTAAACTCTACTCTCTTTAACAGTCCTTCTGCACTTCCGTCTCCAACATCTTCTCTGTGTAAGATCCTTCTGAAAAAAAGTCTCCAAACTCTGTTCTCTGTAACATTTCTCTTCCACACGAGTCTCAAACCTCTGTCCTTTGCAACAGTCCTTCTGCTCCCCAGTTTCCGAGATCTGCTCTCTGTAACAGTCCTTCTGTACCACAGTCTCCAAACTCTGCTCTCCATTACGGTCCTTCTACACCTCAGTCTCCAAACTCTGCTTTCTGTATCAGTCTGTCTGAACCCTAGTCTTCAACTTCTATTCTCTATCGATCCTTCTGCACCTCAGTCTCCAACCTGTGCTCTATGTAAAAGTCATTCTGCACCCCAGTCTCTAACCTCTGCTCTCGATAACATTCCTATACTGCAGTCTCCAACCTCTGCTCTCTGTAACGGTCCTTCTGCACCCAAATTTCCAAAATCTGCTTCCTGTAACAGTTCTTCTGAACCTGAGTCTCCAAACTCTGCTCTCTGTTAAAGTCATTCTACACCTCAGTCTCCATTCTCTGCTCTCTGTAACAGTCCTTCTACACCTCAGTCTGAAACCTCTGGTCTCTGCACGATCCTTCTGAACCCCAGTCTCCAATATCTGCTCTCTGTCACAGTCCTTCTGTACTGCAGTCACCAAACTCTGCTCTCTGTAAGATCCTTCAGCAACCCAGTCCCCAAATATTGCTTTCTGTATCAGTCCTTCTAAACCACAGTCTCCAACCTCTGCTCTCTGTATCTATCATTCTTAACCTCAGTCTCCAACCTGCGCTTTCTATAACAGTCCTTCTGCAACCAAGTGACCCACCTCTGCTCTCTTTAACAGTCCTTCTATACCGCAGTCTCCGAACTCTGGTCTCTGTAACGGTCCTTCTGCACCCCAGTCTCCAAACTCTGCTCTCTGCAAAGATCCTTCTGGACCCCAGTCTCCAACGTCTGCTCTCTGCAACAATCCTTGTGCACCATAGTCTCCAACCTCTGCTATGTGTAAAATACTTCTGCACTCCAGTTTCCAAACTCTGCTCTCTGTAACATTTCTTCTCCACCGCAGTCACCAATCTCTGTCCTCTGTAACAGTCCTTCTGCTCTCCAGCCTCCAAGATTAGCTCTCTGTAACAGTCATTCTGTACCGCAGTCTCCAACCTCTTTTCTCTGTAACGGTCCTCCTACACCCCAATTTCCAACATCTGCTTTCTGTAACAGTCCTTTTGCACCTCACTCTCCAAACTTTGAACTCTGTAACAGTCCTTCTAATCCCCAGTCTCCATCCTCTGATCTCAGCAACAGTCCTTCTTCACCTGAGTCTTAAAACTCTGCTGTCTGCAATGAACCCTCTGAACCCCAGTCTCCTAAATCTGTTCTCTGTAACAGTCCTTCTACAGCTCAGTCTCCAACCTCTGCTCTCTGTAACAGTTCTTCTGAACCTCACTCTCAAAAATCTGCTCTCTGTAAGATCCTTGACTTACCCAGACTCCAAACTCTTGTCTCTGTAACAGTCCTTTTGCACCTGAGTCTCCTACCTCTGCTCTCTGTAAGACCCTTCTGCAACCCAGTCTCCAAACTCTGCTCTCTATAACGGTCTGTCTTCACAACAGTTTCCAACATCTGCTTTCTATAAAAGGAATTCTGCAACTCAGTCTCAAACCTCTGCTCTCTGTAACAGGCCTTCTGAACCCCAATCTCCAAACTCTTCTCTCTTCAACGATTCTTCTCCACCCCAGTCTCCAACCTCTGCTCTCGGCAAGAGTCCTTCTACACCCCAGTCTCCAACCTCTGCTCTCTGTAAGATCCTTATGCACTCCAGTCGCCAAACTCTGTTCTCTGTGACAATCCGTCTGCACCCCAGTCTCCAAACACTGCTCTCTTTAACAGTCCTTCTGCACCCGTCTCCAACATGTGCTCTCTGCAACAGTCCTTCTGCACACCAGTCTCCAAAATCTTCTCTCTGCAATAATTTTTCACCACCCCACTCTCCAAATTCTGCTCTCGGCAACAGTCCTTCAGCACCCCAGTCTCTAACCTCTGCTCTCTTTAACAGTCCTTTTGCAAACCAGTCTCCAACATCTGCTCTCTATAACAGTCCTTCTGCACCCCAGTGTCCAACCTCCGACTTCTGTTTAAGTCCTTCAGCACGACAGTCTCCAACCTCTTCTCTCTGTAACAGTCCTTCTGCACCTTAGTTTCCAACCTCTACTTCTGCAACAGTCCTACTGCACCCCAGTCCCCAACCTCTGCTCTCTGCAACAGTCCTTGTGCACCCTAGTTACCAACATCTGCTCTCTGCAACAATTCTATTGCACCCCAGTCTCCACCTCTGCTCTCTTTAACAGTCCTTCTGTACTGCAGTCTCCAAACTCTGCTCTCTGTTACCGTCTTTCTTCACCACAAATTCCAATCTCTGCTTTCTCTATCAGTTATTCTGATCCCCAGTCTCCAAACTCTGCTCTCTGTGAGAATCCTACTGCACATCAATCTCCAACCTCTGCTCTCTGTAAGATCCTTCTGCTCCCCAGTTTCCAAACTCTGCTCTCTGTTACATTCATTTTCCACCCAAGTCCCCAATATCTGCTCTCTATAAGAATTTTTCTTCACCACAGTCTCCAACATCTGCACTCTGTAATAGTCCTTCTGCACCTCAGTCTTAAAAATCTGCTGTCTGTTACAGTCCTTCTATACCGCAGTTTCCAAACTCTGCTCTCGGTATTGGTCTTTCTTCACCCCAATTTGCAACCTCTGCTCTGTAGCAGTCTTTCTGCACCTCAGTCTCCAAACTCTGCTCTCTGTAACAGTCCTTCTGCACCTCAGTCTCCAACCTGTGCTCTCTGTAACAGTCTTTCTGCACCTCAGTATCCAACCTCTGCTCTCTGTAAAAGTCCTTCTGGACCTCAGTATAAAACCTCTGGTCTCTGTACGATCCTTCTGCACCCCAGTCTCCAACCACTACTCTCTGTAACAGTCCTCCTGCACCTCAGGCTCCAACCTCTGCTCTCTGTAAGATCCTTCTGCAACCAAGTTTTTAAACTCTGCACTCTCTCTCAGTCCTTCTACACAACAGTCTCCAACCTCTGATCTCCTGTAACAGTACCTCTGAAACCCAGTCTCCAACCTGGGCTCACTGTAAAAGGCCTTCTGTACACCAGTCTCCAACCTTTTCTCTCTGCAACGATTCTTCTCAACACCAGTCTCCAACCTCTGCTCTCTGCAACAGTCCTTTTGCACCAGAGTCTCCAACCTCTGCTCTCTGTAAGAATCATCTGCATTCCAGTCTTCAACCTCTGCTCTCTGCAACAGTCCTTCTGTTCACAGTCTCCAAACTCTTCTCTGCAATGATCTTTCTGGACCCCAGTCTCCAATGTATGATCTCTGCAACAGTCCTTCTGCACCACAGTCTCCAACCTCTGATCTCTGTAAGATCTTTCTGCACTCCAGTTCCAAACTCTGCTCTCTTCTAACATTCCTTCTCCACCCCAGGCTCCAACCTTTGCTTTCTGCAAGTGTCCTGGAGCACCCCAGTCTCCATCATCTGTCCTCTGCAACAGTCCTTCTGCTTACCAGTCTCCAATATCTGCTCTCTGTAACAGTCCTTAAGTAACGCAGTCTCCAACCCTCTGCTCTCTGAAAAGGTCCTTCTGCACCCTAGTCTCCAACCTCTTCTTTCTGTATCAGTCTTTCTGACCCCTAGTCTTCAAACTCTGCTCCCTGTAACAGTCCTTCTAAACCTCAGTCTCCAACCTCTGCTATCTGTAACAGTCCTTCTGCACCTCAGTCTGAATCCTCTGCTCTTCAAGATCTTTCTGCAGCTCAGTCTGCAACCTGTGCTCTCTGTAACAGTCCTTTCTGGACCCCCAGTCTCCATCTCTGCTCTCTGTAGCAGTCCTTCTATACCGAAGTCTACAAACTTTGCTCTCTGTAATGGTCCTTCTGTACCCAAATTTCCAACCTCTGCTTTCTGTAAAAGTCCTTCTGAACCTTAGTCTCCTAACTCTGCTTTCTGTAACAGTCCTTCTACACCTCAGCCTCCAACTCTTCTCTCTGTAACAGTGTTTCTGCACCTCAGTCTGACACCTCTGCTCTCCAAGATCCTTCTGCACCCCAGTCTCCAACCACTGCTCTGTGTAACAGTCCAACTGAATCTCAGTCTCCGACCTCTGCTCAATGTAAGATTCTTCAGGACCCAGTCTCCAACTCTGCTCTCCGTAACAGTCCTTCGGCAGCACAGTCTCAAACCTCTTCTCTATATAACAGTCCTTTTGCACCTCAGTCTCCAACTTGCTTTCTGCAACAGTCCTTCTGCACCCCCAGTCTCCAACCTCTGCTCTCTGCAAAGGTCCGTCTGCACCCTAGTTACCAACATCTGATCTCTTCAACAGTACTTCTGCACCCCAGTCTCCTAACTCTTCTCTCTGTGAGAAATCAACTGCACATCAATCTCCAACCTCTGCTCTCTGTAAGATCCTTCTGCACCCCAGTTCCAAACTCTGCTCTCTGTAAAATTACTTCTGAACCCTAGTCTCTAACCTCTGCTTTCTGCAATGGCCCAGCTGAACCCCAGTCTCCAAACTCTGTCCACTGCAACAGTCTTCTTCTCTCCAATATCCAAACTCTGGTCTCTGGAACAGTCCTTCTGTACTGAAGTCTCATAACTCTGCTCTCCGTAAAGGTCCTTTTGCACCCAGTCTCCAACCTCTGCTTTCTTTATCAGTCCTTCTTCACAACAGTCTCCAACCTCTGCTCTCTGTAACAGTCCTTCTGCACCTCAGTCTCCAACCTCTGCTCTTTGCAAAACTCCTTCTGCACCCCATTTTCAACCTGTGCTCTTTGAAACAGTCCTTCTGAACAACAGTCTGCAACATCTACTCTCTGCAACAGTCCTTTCTGTAACCTATTCTCTAAACTCTGCTCTCTGCAACAGTTCGTCTGCACCTCAGTCTCCCAACCTCTGCTCTCTGTAAGATCCTTCTGAAGCCCAGACTCAAAACTCTGCTCTCTGTAACATTCCTTCTGCACAACATTCTCGAAACTCTGCTCTCTATAACAGGCCTTCTGAAAGCCAGATTCCACCTCTGCTATCAGTAGCGGTCCTTCTTCACCCCAGTCTACAACATCTGCTCTCTGCAACAGTCCTTCTGCATCTTAGTCTGAACAATCTGCCCTCTGCAACAATCCTTTGCACCTCAATCTCCAAACTCTGCTCTTTGTAAGATCCTTCTGCAACACAGTCTTTAAAATCTGCTCCCTGTAACACTCCTTCTGCACCTTACTATCCAACCTCTGCTCTCTGTAACAGTCCTTCTATATCTCAGTCTGAAACCTTTGCTCTCTGCACGATCCTTCTGACCCCAGTCTTCAACCACTGCTCTCTGTAACAGTCCTTCTGCACCTCATTCTCCAAACTCTGCTCTCTGGAAGATCCTTCTGCCACCCTTTCTCCTAACTCTGCTCTCCATAACAGTCCTTCTGCACCCCATTCTTCAAACTCTGCTCTCTTTAACAGGCCTTCTGCATACCAGTCTCAAAACTCTTGTCTCTGCAACGATCATTCTACACCCCTGTCTCCAACCTCTGCTCTCTGCAACAGTTCTTCTGCATCCTAGTCTCCAACATCTACTCTGTGTAAGATCCTTCTGCACCCCAGTTTCCAACCTCTACTCTATGTAATAGTAATTCTGAACACCAGTCTCAAAAATCTGCTCTTTGTAACAGTCCTTCTGCACACCAGTCTCCAACCTCTGTTTTCTGAAATAGTCCTTCTGCACCGCAGTCTGCAAACTCTGCTCTCTGTATCAGTCCTTCTTCACCCCAGTCACCAACCTTTGCTCTCTATAACAGTCTTTCTGCACCTCATATCCAACCACTGCTCTCTGCAAAGCTCCTTCTGCACCCCAGTCTCCAACCTCTGCTCTCTCTAAGATAATTCTTCACCCCAGTCTCCAAAATCTGCTCTCTGTAACAATCATTCTGCACCACAGTCTCCATACTCTGCTCACTTTAACAGTCCATCTGCACCTTAGTCTGAAACCTCTGCTCTCTACAACATTTCTTCTTCAACCCAGTCTCCGACCTCTTCTCTCTGCAACAGTCCTTCTGCAACCCAGTCTCCGAACACTGCACTCTGCAACATTACTTCTCCACACCAGTCTCCAACCTCTGCTCTCTGTAACAGTCCTTCTTCACATCAGTCTCCAAACTCTGCTCTTTGTAAGGGTCCTTCTGCAACCCATTCTCCAAACTCTGCTTTCTGTATCAGTCCTTCTGCACCACAGTCTCCAAACTCTGCTCTCTGTAATAGTGCTTCTGCACCTCACTCTGCCACCTCTGCTCTCTGCAAGAGTCCTGCTGCACCCAAGTCTTAAACCTCTGCTCTCTGCAACAGTCCTTCTGCACCCCAGTCTCCAAAATCTGCTCTCTGCAACAGTCGTTTACCAAGCCAGTCTCCAACCATTTATCTCTGTAACTGTCCTTCTGTACTGCAGTCTCCAACCTGTGTTCTCTGTAACGGTTCTTGTGCACTCCAGTCTCCAAAATCTGCTTTCTGTATCAGTCCTTCTGCACCCTGTCTCTAAACTCTGCTCTCAGTAACAGTCTTTCTGAACCTCAGACTTTAACCTCTGCTCTCTGCAACAGTCCTACTGCGCCTCAATCGCCAACCTCTGCTCTCTGCAACAGTGCTTCTGCACCTCAGTGTCTGAACTCTGCTCTCTGTATAATCCTTCTGAAACCCAGTCTCCAACCTCTGCTATTTGCAATGGTCCTTCTCCAAATTCTTTTCTCTACAACAATTTTTCTGCACCCCAGTCTCAAAGTTCTGCTCTCTGTAACAGTCCTTCTGTACCACAGTCTCCCATCTCTGTTCTCTCTAAGAGTCCTTCTGCACCCCAGTTTTCAACTGTGGTTTCATTATCAGTACATCAGGACCATATTATCCAAACTCTCCTCTCTGTTACAGTCGTTCCCCACCTCAGTCTCCAACCTCTGCTCTCTGAAACAGTCCTTCTTCACACCAGTCATCAAGCTCTGCTTTCTGTATCAGTCCTTCTGCACCCCAGTCTCCAAATTCTGCTCTCTGTAACACTCCTTATGAACCTCAGTCTCCAACCTCTATTCTCTGCTGCAGTCTTTCTCCACCTTAGTCTAAAACCTCTGCTATCTGTAACCGGGCTTCTACACCTCAGTCTCCAACCTCTGCTTTCTGTAGCAGTCCTTCTGCACCTCAGTCTGAAAACTCTGCTCTCAGCAACGATTCTTCTGCACCTCAGTCTCCAAGCACTGCTCTCTGTAACAGGCCTTCTGCACCCCAGTCTCCAACCTCTGCTCTCTGCAACAGTTCTTCTGCACCCCAGTCTCCAACCTATTCTGTCTGTAAGATCTTTCTGAACACCTGTCTCCAACCTCTGCTCTCTGAAACACTCCTTCTGCACCCCATCTCCAAACATTGCTCTCTGAAACAGTTTTTCTGCAAATCAGTCTCCAACATGTTCTCTCTGTAAATGTCCTACTGCACCACCGTCTTCAACCTCTGCTCTCTGTAAAAGTCTTTCTACACCCCAGTCTCCAAACTGTGCTCTCTGCAACGATCCTTCTGCACCCCACTCTCCAACGTCTGCTCTCTGTAAAAGTCCTCCTGCACCTCAGTCTCCAAAGTCTGGTCTCTCTAACCGTCCTTCTGCACCTCAGTCTCCAACTTCTGCTCTATGCAACAGTCTTTCTGCACCCAAGTCTCCAACATTTGCTCTCTGCAACAGTCCTTCTACACCCCAGTCTCCAAACTCTGCTCTCTGTAACTATCCTTCTGCACCTCCGTCTCCAACCTCTGCTCTCTGCAATGGTCCATCTAAACCTCAGTCTCCAAACTCTTCTCTCTGTAACAGTGCTTCTGCACCTCAGTCTCCAACATCTGCTCTCTATAACATCCTTCTGCAACCCAGTATTCAAACTCTGCTCTCTATAACAGTCCTTCTAAACCACAGTGTCCAACCTCTGCTTTCTGTATTACGGCTTCTGCACCCCAGTCTCCAACCACTGATTTCTGTGTCAGTCCTACTGCACCCCAGTCTCCAAACTCTGGTCTCTGCAACGATCCTTCTGCACCACAGTCTTCAACCTTTGTTCTCTTCAACACTTCTTCTGCACCTCAGTCTGAATAATCTGCTGTCAGCAACGATTCTTCTGCACCTCAGTCTCCAAGCACTTCTCTCTGCAACAGTCTTTCTGCACCCCAGTCTCCAAACTATGCTGTCTGTAAGATCTTTATGAACACCTGTCTCCAACCTATGCTGTCTGTAACAGTCCTTCTGTACCGCAGTCTCCAAATTCTGGTCGCTATAAGGGTCCTTCTGTACTTCAGTCTGCAACCTCTGCTCTCTGAAAAACTCCTTCTGCACCCCAGTCTCCAAACATTGCTCTCTGCAACAGTTTTTCTGCACATCAGTCTCCAATATTTTCTCTCTGTAAATGTCTTACTGCACCCCCGTCTTCAACCTCTGCTCTGTGTAAAAGTACTTCTGCATTACAGTCTCCAAAATCTGCTCTCTTTAACGATCCTTCTACACCCCAGTCTCCAATCTGTGCTCTTTGCAATGATCCTTCTGCACCCCAGTCTCCAACGTCTGCTCTCTGTAAAAGTGTTCTGCACCCCAGTCTCCAAAGTCTGGTCTCTCTAATTGTCCTTCTGCACCTCAGTCTCCAACTTGTGCTTTATGCAACAGTCTTTCTGCACCCAAGTCTCCAACATCTGCTCTCTGCAACAGTCCTTCTACACCCCAGTCTACAACTTCTGCTCTCTGCAACAGTCCTTTTACACCCCAGTCTCCATACTCTGCTTTCCCCAACGATCCTACTGCAACCCATTCCAACCTCTATTCTCTACAACAGTTCTTCTGCACCCCAATCTCCAACCTCTGCTCTCTGTAACAGTCCTTCTGCACCTCAGTCTCCAACCTCTGTTCTCCATAAGGGTCTTTATGCACCCGAGTATCCAACCTCTGCTTTCTGTATCAGTCCTACTGCACCCCAGTCTCCAAACTCTGCTCTCTGTTACAATCCTTCTAAACCTCAGTCTCCAACCTTTGCTCTCTGCAACGGTCAATCTGAACCTCAGTCTCCAAACTCTTCTCTCTGTAACAGTTTTTCTGAACCCAAGTCTCCAACCTCTGCTCTCTAAAACAGTCCTTTGGCACACCCAGTCTCCACCCTCTGCTTTCTTTAACTATTCTTTTGCACCCAAGTCTCCAACCTCTGTTTTCTTCAACAGTCCTTCTAAACATCATTCTGAAAACTCTGCTCTCTGCAACAATCTTTCTGGACCCCAGTCTCCAAACTCTGCTCTCTGTAAAAGTCCTTTGGCACCTCAGTCAACAACCTCTGCTCTCTGTAAGATCCTTCTGCCACCCAGTCTCCAAATTCTACTCTATGATAAAGGCCATCTGTACCCCAGTCTCCAAGCTCTGCTCTCTGTAACAGGCCTCCTGCACCTCAGTCTCCAACCTCTTCTCTCTGCAACGATCTTTCTGTACCACAGTCTCCAACCTCTCCTCTCTGCAACAGTCCTATTGCACCGCAGTCTCCAACCTCTGCTCTCTGTAATATCCTTCTGCACGCCTGTCTCCAAGCTTTGCTCTTTTTAAAAGTTTTTCTATTCTGCATTCTCCAACCTCTATACTCTCTAACGGTCCTTCTGCACCCCAGTCTCCAAACTCTGCTTTCTGTATCCGTCATTCTACATCCCAGGCTTCTACCTCTGCTCTCTATAACAGTCCTTCTGCATCCCAGTCTCCAACCTCTGCTCTCTGCAACAGTCCTTCTGCACCCCAGTCTCCAAGCACTGCACTCTGAACAGTCATTCTGCACCCCAGTCTCCAACATATGCTCTCTGTAACACTCCTTCTGCACCTCAGTCTCCAAACTTTGCTCTCTGTAAAATCTTTCTGCACCCCAGTATCTAATGCCTGCTCTCTGCAAAATTCCTTCGGCAGCCCAGACTCCAACGTCTACTCTCTGCAATGGTCCCTCTGCACCCAAGTCTCCAACCTTGTTCTCTACATCAGTTCTTCTGTACCGCAGTCTTCAACCTCTGTTCTCTATAAGGTTCCTTCTGTACCCCATTCTCCAACCTCGGCTTTCTGTATCAGTCTTTCTGCACCACAGTCTCCAAACTCTGCTCTCTGTAACAGTCCTTCTGCACATCACTCTGCAACCTCTGCTCTCTGCAATAGTCCATCTGAACCCCAGTCTCCAAAATCTGTTCTCTACAACAATCTTTTTCCACCCCAGTCTCCAAACTCTGCTCTCTGTATCCGTCCTTCTGTACTTCAGTCTCAAAACTCTGCTCTCTGTAACGGTTTTTCTGCACCCCAGTCTCAAACTCTGCTTTCTGTATCAGTCCTTCTGCACCCCGGTCTCTAAACTCTGCTCTTTTTAAAAGTCCTTCTGCACCTCAGGCTCCAACCTCTGCTTTCTCCAACAGTCCTTCTGCACCTCAGTGTTCAAACTCTGCTCTCTGTATGATCCTTCTGAAACCCATTCTCCAACCTCTGCTATCTGCAATGGTACGTCTGCACCCCATGCTCTAAACTCTGTTCTCTACAACAGTTATTCTGCACCCCAGTCTCCAAACTCTGATCCCTGTAACAGTCCTCATGTACCGCAGTATCCAACTTTAGTTCTCTGTCAGGGTCCTTCTGCACCCCAGTCTCTAAATTCTGCTGTCTGCAAGAGACCTTCTGCACCCCAGTCTCCAACCTCTGCTCTCTGCAACATTTCTTCTTCACCCCAGTTTCAAAACTGTGCTCTTTGTAACTGTCCTTCTGCACCCCACTCTGCAAACTCTGCTCTGTGTAACAGTCCTTCTGTATTGCAGTCTCAAAACTCTGCTCTCCGTAACTGTCCTCTTGCACCCCAGACTCCATACTCTGCTTTCTGTATCAGTCCTTCTGCACTTAAGTCTCCAAACTCTGCTCTCTGTAACAGTCCTTATGAACCTCAGTCTTTAAATTCTGCTCTCTGCAACAGTCCTTCTGCACCCCAATCTACAACCTCTGCTCTCTTCAACAGTCCTTCAACACCCAAGTCTTCAACCTCTGCTCTTCAATAGTCCTTTTGTACCTCTGTCTCCAAACTCTTCTCTCTGCATTGGTCTTTCTGCACCTCAGTCTCCAACCTCTACTCTCTGTAACAGTCCTTCTGCACCTCAGTCTCCAACCTCTGCTGTCTGTTAGATCCTTCTGCAACCCAATCCCCAAACTCTGCTCTCTGTAACAGTCTTACTTCACCCTTCTCCAAATTCTGAAATCTGTAACAGGTATTCTACACACCAGTGTACAATCACTGCTCTCTGGACTGATCATTCTGCACCCAAGCCTCCAACCTCTTCTCTCTGCAACAGTCTTTCTGCACCCTAGTCTCGAACATCAGCTTTCTGCAATAGTCCTTCTGCACCTCAGTCTGAATACTCTGCTTTCTGCAACGATCCTTCTGCACCCCAGTCTCCAAACTCTGTTCTCCAAAACAGTTCTTCTGTACCATAGTCTTCAACCTCTGTTCTCTGTAAGGGTCCTTCTTCACACCAGTCTTCAACCTCTCCTTTCTGTATCAGTCCTTCTGAACTACAGTCTCCAAACTCTGCTCTCAGTTACAGTCCTTCTGCACCTCACTCTGCAACCTCTTCTCTCTGCAACAGCCCTTCTGCACCCCAGTCTTCAACCTTGATCTCTGCAACACTCCTTCTGCAACCCAGTCTCCAAAATCTTCTCTCTTCAACAGACCTTCTGTACTGCAGTCTCAAAACTCTGCTCTCTGTAATGGTCCTTCTGCACCCCATTCTCCAAACTCTGATTTCTGTATCAGTTTTTCAGAACCCCAGTCTTCAGACTTTACTCTCTGTAACATTCTTCTGCACGTCAGACTCAAACCTCTACTCTCTGTAAGATCCTTTGAAACCCCGTCTCCAAACTCTGCTTTCTGCAATGGTCCTATTGCTCCCCAGTCTCCAAACTCTTTTCTATACAACAGTTATTCTGCACCCCAGTCTCCAACCTCTACTCTCTGTAACGGTACTTCTGCACGGCAGTCTCCAACCTCTACTTTCTGTATCAGTCCTTCTGCACTCAAGTCTCTAACCTCTGCTCTCTGTAACAGTCCTTCTGCACCTCAGTCTCCAAATTCTTCTCTCTGCAAAAGTCTTTCTCCACCCCAGTCTCCAACATCTGCTCTCTGCAACAGTCTCTGCACCCAAATCTTGAACCTCTCCTCCTTGCAACAGTTCTTCTGCACCCCAGTTTCCAACCTCCTCTTTGCAACAGTCCTTCTGAAACCAAGTCTCCAACATCTGATTTTTCCAAAAGTCCTTCTCCACCCTAGTCTACAAACTCTACTCTCTGTAACAGTCCTTCTGTACTGCAGTTTCCAAACTCTTCTCACTGTAATGATCCTTCTGCAACCCAAGGTCCAAACTCTGCTTTCTGTATCAGTCATGCTGCACCCAGGCTTCAACCTCTGCTCCCTGTAACAGTCCTTCTGTACCTCAGTCTCCAACCTCTGGTCTTTGCAAAAGTCCTTCTGAACCCCAGTCTCCACACTCTGCTTTCTGTATCAGTTTTTCTGCACCCCAGTTTCCAACCTCTGCTCTCTGTAACAGTCCTTCTGCACCCCAGTCTCCAACCTCTGCTCTCTTCAACCATCCTTCTGCACCCCAGTCTCAGACCTCTGCTCTCTGCAACAGTTTTCTACACCCAAGTCTCCAACCTCTACTCTCTGCAATGATCCTTCTGCACCCCAGTCTCCAACGTCTGCTCTCTGCATCAGTCCTTCTTCACCACAGTCTACAACCTCTGGTCTCTATAAGATTCTTCTGCAACCCAGTTTCCAAACTCTTCTCTCTGTGACATTTCTTCTGCACCCCAGTCTCCAACCTCTACTCTCTGTAACAGTCCTTCTGTTCCACATTCTCCAAACTCTGCTCTCTGCAACTGTCTTTCTGTACCTCAGGCTCCAACCTCTGCTCTCTGCAAAAGTCCTTCTGCACCCCAGTCTCCAAAATCTGCTCTCTGCAACATTTCTTCTTCACCCCAGTCTCAAAACTGTGCTCTCTGTAACTGTCCTCCTGCACCCCACTCTCCAACATCTGCTCTTTGTAACAGTCCTTCTGTACTGCAGTCTCCAACCTCTGCTCTCTGTAACTGTCCTCTAGCACCCCAGACTCCAAACTGTGCTTTCTGTTTCAGTCCTTCTGCACTCAAGACTCCAACCTCGGCACTCTGTAACAGCACTTATGAACTTCAGTCCTGAAATTATGCTCTTTGCAACAGACCTACTGCACCCCAATCCACAATCTCTGCTCTCTGCAACAGTCCTTCTACTCCCAAGTCTCCAACCTCTGCTCTTCAACAGTCCTTCTGCACCTCAGTCTCCAAATTCTGCTCTCTGCATTGGTCTTTCTGCACCTCAGTCTCCAACCTCTACTCTGTGTAACAGTCCTTTTGAACCTCAGTCTCCAATATATGCTGTCTGTAAGATCCTTCTACAACCCAATTCCCAAACTCTGCTCTCTGTAACAGTCCTACTTCACCTCTTCTCCAAATTCAACTCTCTGTAACAGGCCTTCTGCACCCCAGTCTAAAACCTCTGCTCTCTGGTACGATCCTTCTACACCCAAGTGTCCACCCTTTCCTCTCTGCAACAGTCATTCTGAACCCCAGTCTCCAACATCAGCTGTCTGAAATAGTCCTTCTGCACCTCACTCTTAAGACTCTGCTCTCTGCAACGATCCTTCTGCACCCCAGTCTCCTAACTCTGTTCTATGTAACACTCCTTCTGCACGTCATTCTCCAACATCCTTCTACTACCCAGTCTCCAAACTCTGCTTCCTGTAACAGTCCTTATGCACCCCAGTCTCCAACCTTTTCTCTCTTTAACAGTACTTCTGCACCTAAGTCTCCTAATTCTTCTCTCTGCAACAGTCCTTCTGCAACCCAGTCTCCAACCTCTGCTCCCTGCAAAGATCCTTCTAAACCACAGACTCCAACCTCTTCTCTCTGTAACTATCATTCTGCACCCCAGGCTGCAACATCTAATTTATGTATCAGTCTTGCACCCCAATCTACAAAATCTGCTCTCTGTAACAGTCCTTCTGCACCTCAGTCTCCAACCTCTGCTCTCTGCAACGATCCTTCTTCACCAAAGTCTCCAAACTCTGTTCTCTGTAACAGTCCTCATGCACCCCAGTCTCCAAACTTTTCTCTCTTTAACATGCCTTCTGCATCCAAATCTCCAACATCGGCTCTGTGCAACGGTCCTTCTGTAACCCAGTCTACAAACTCTGTTCTTTGCAACAGTTCTTCTGCATCCTGGTCTCCAAACACTGCTCCCTGTAGCAGCCATTCTGCACCTCAGTCACCAACCTCTGTTCTCTGCAACAGTCATTTTGCACCCCAGTCTCTAACCTCTGCTCTCTGTAACAGTTCTTCTGCATCGCAATCCCCAACCTCTGCTCTCTGTAATGGTCCTTCTGCACCCCAGTCTCCAAACTCTGCTTTCTGTATCAGTCCTTCTGCACGTCAGTCTCCAACCTCTGCTCTCTGTAACAGTCCTTCTGCACCTCAGTCTTCAACTTCTGCTCTCTGAAAATGTTCTTTTGCACTTCAGTATCCAACGTCTACTCTCTGTAACAGTCCTTCTTCATCTCAGTCTCCAACCTCTACTCTCTGTAAGATACTTTTTCAAACCAATCTCCAAAATCTGCTCTCTGTAACAGTCCTTTTGCACCCCTTCTTCAAACTCTGCTCTCTGTAACAGGCGTTCTAAACCCCAGTCTCCAACATTTCCTCTCTGAAACAGTTTTTCTGTACACAAGTCTGTAACCTCTGCTCTATGCAACAGTCCTTCTGCACCCCAGTCTCCAACATCTGCTCTCTGCATTTGTCTTTTTGCACCTCAGTCTGAAAACTCTGCTCTCTTTCACGATCCTTCTGCACCCCAGTCTTCAACCTCTGTTCTCTGCAAAAGTCATTCTGCAACCCAGTCTCCAACCTCTGCTGTCTGCAACAATCATTCTGCACCCCAGGATCCAAAATCTGATTTCTGTATCAGTCTTGCACCGCAGTCTCCAAAATCTGCTCTCTGTAACAGTCCTTCTGCACCTCAGTCTCCAACCTCTGCTCTCTGCAACAATCCTTTAAAACCACAGACTCTAACCTCTTCTCTCTGCAACGATCTTTCTGCACCCAAGTCTCCAAACTCTGCTCTCTGCAACAGTGCTTCTGTACCCCAGTCCCCAAACTCAGCTCTCTAAAAGATCCTTCTGCACCCAAGTCTCCAAACTCTACTCTCTGTAACAGTCCTTCTGCACCAAGTCTCCAAACTATGCTCTCTGTAACACTCCTTCTGCACGTCATTATCCAACCTCTTCTCTCTGTAAGATCCTTCAATACCTCGTCTCCAAACTCTGCTTCCTTTAACAGTCCTTATGCACCCCAGTCTAAAACCTTTTCTCACTTTAACAGGCCTTCTGCATCCAAATCTTCAACATCTGCTCTGTGAAACGGTCCTTCTGTACCCCAGTCTCCAAACTCTGTACTTTGCAACAGTCCTCTGCATCCTAGTCTCCAAACTCTTCTCCCTGTAGTAGCCTTTCTGCACCTCAGTCGCCAACCTCTGTTCTCTGCAACAGTCCTTCTGCACCCCAGTCTCTAACCTCTGTTCTCTGTAACAGTTCGTCTGCACCGCAATCCCCAACCTCTGCTCTCTGTAATGGTCCTTCGGCACCCCAGTCTCTAAACTCTGCTTTCTGTATCAGTCCTTCTGCACCTCAGTCTCCAACCTCTGCTCTCTGTAACAGTCCTTCTGAACCTCAGTCTTCAATTTTTGCTCTCTGCAATTGTCCTTCTGAACCTCAGTATTCAACGTTTACTCTCTGTAAAACACATTCTGCATCTCAGTCTCCAACATCTGCTCTCTGAATTTGTCCTTCTGCATCTCAGTCTTAAAACTCTGCTCTCTTTCACGATCCTTCTGCACCTCAGTCTTCAACCTCTGTTCTTTGCAACAGTCCTTCTGCATCCAAGTCTCCAAACTCTGCTCTCTGTAGGATCCTTCTGAAACCCAGTCTCCAACCTCTGCTATCTTCAATGGTCGACCTGCACCCAACTCTCTAAACTCTGTTCTCTACAAGTTATTCTGCACCCCAGTCTCCAACCTCTGATCCCAGTAACAGACCTCCTGTACTGCAGTATCCAACCTCTGTTCACTCTAAGGGTCCTTCTGCACCCCAGTCTCTAAACTCTGCTCTCTGCAAGAGACCTTCTGCACCCCAGTCTCCAACCTCTGCTCTCTGCAACATTTTTTCTTCACCCCAGTCTCAAAACTGTGCTCTTTGTAACTGTCCTTCTGCACCCCACTCTCCAAACTCTGCTCTGTGTAACAGTCCTTCTGTACTGTAGTCTCCAACCTCTGCTCTCCGTAACTGTCCTCTTGCACCCCAGACTCTAACCTCTGCTTTCTGTATCAGTCGTTCTACACTCAAGTCTCAAACCTCTGCTCTATGTAACAGTCCTTATGAACGTCAGTCTTCAAATTCTGCTTTCTGCAACAGTCCTTCTGCATCCCAATCTACAACCTCTTCTTTCTGTAACAGTCCTTCTAAACCCAAGTCTCCAACCTCTGCTCTTCAACAGTCCTTCTGTACCTCTGTCTCCAAACTCTGCTCTCTTCATTGGTCTTTCTGCACCTCAGTCTCCAACCTCTACTCTCTGTAACAGTCCTTCTGCACCTCAGTCTCCAACCTCTGCTGTCTGTAAGATCTTCTGCAACCCAATCCCCAAACTCTGCTCTTTGTAACAGTCCTACTGCACCCCTTATCCAAATTCTGCAATCTGTAACAGGCCTTCTGCTCCCCAGTCTACAATCTCTGCTCTCTGGAACGATCATTCTGCACCCAAGTCCCCAACCTCTTCTCTCTGCAACAGTCTTTCTGCACCCCAGACTCGAAAATCAGCTGTCTGCAATAGTCCTTCTGCACCTCAGTCTGAATACTCTGCTCTCTGCAACGATCCTTCTGTATCCCAGTCTCCATCCTCTGCTCTCTGTAAGAATCTTTTGACACCCCTGTCTTCAACCTCTCCTTTCTGTAAAAGTCCTTCAGCACCTCAGTATCAAAACTCTGCAATATGTAACGTTCTTTCTGCACCCCAGTCTCCATCCTCTGCTTTCTGTATCAGTCCTTCTGCACCCAAGTCTCCAAACTCTGCTCTCTGAAACAGTCCTTCTCTAACCCCAGGATCCAACATCTGCTCTCTGAAACAGTCCTTCTGCACCTCAGTATGAAAACTTGGCTCTCTGCAAAAATCCTTCTTTACCCGAGTTTCCAAACTTTGCTCCCTGTAACAGTCCTTCTGAACCTCAGTCTACAAAATGCTCTCTGTAAGATCCTTCTGCATCCCAGTCTCGAAATTGTTCTATCTTTAACAGTCCTTCTGCACCCCAGTCTCCAAACTCTGCTCTCTATAACAGGCATTCTTTACCCCAGTCTCCAAACACTTCTCTCTTCAATGATTGTTCTTAACTTTGTATCCAACCTCTGCTCTCTGCAACAGTCCTTCTACACCCTAGTCTCCAACCTCTGCTCTCTGTAACAATACTTCTGCACCTCAATCTCCAACCTCTGCTATCTGCAACGGTTCTTCTGCACCCCAGTCTCCACACACTGTTCTCCTCAACATTCCTTCTGTACCGCAGTCTTCAGCCTCTGCTCTCTGCAACAGTCTTTCTGCACCCCAGTCTCCAAACTCTGCTCTCTGCTAAAGTACTTCTGCACCGGAGTCTCCAACATCTGTTCTCTGTATCAGTCCTTTTACAACTCAGTCTTCAACCTCTGCTCTCTGCAGCAGTCTTTTTACAACCCAGTACCAAAAATCTGCTCTGGGTAACGATCCTTCTGCACCTTAGTTTCCAACCTCTGCTCCTGCAACGGTCTTTCTGCACCCCAGTCTCCAACCTCTCATCTCTGTATCAGTTCTTCTGCACCAAAGTCTCCAAACTCTGCTCTCTGCAAAAGTCCTTATGCACTCAAGTCTCTAAACTCTGCTGTCTGCAACATTTTTTCTACACCCCAGTCTCCAACTTGTGCTCTCTGTAACAGTCCTTCTGCACGCCAGTCTCCAACATCTCCTCTCTGCAACGATCCTTCTTCTACCCAGTCTCGAAACTCTGCTCTCTGTAAAAGTCCTTTTGTATCCCAGTCTCAAAACTCTTCTCTTTGTAACAGTCCATCTCCTTCCCAATTATCAACGTCTGCTTTTTGTAACAGTCCTTCTGCACCCCAGGCTCCAAACTCGTCTCTCTGCAATGATCTATCTACAACTCAGTATCCAAACTCTGCTCTCTGTAAAAGTCCTTTGCACCTCTGTCTCCATTCTTTGCTCTCTTTAATTGTCCTTCTGCACCCCAGTCTCCAATATCTTCTCTCTGTAACAATCCTTCTGCAATCCAGTCTCCCAAATCTGCTCTCTACAAAGGTCCTTCTGCAGCCCAGTCTACAAACTCTGCTCTGTAACATTCCTTCTGTACGGCAGTCTCCAACCGCTTCTCTCTATAACGTTCCTTCTACACCCCAATTTCCAACCTCTGCTCTCTGTAACAGTCCTTCTAAGCCTCAGTCTGAAACTTCTGCTCTCTGCAACAATCCTTCTAAACAACAGTCTCATAACTGTGCTATTTGTAACAATCCTTCTGCATCCCAGTCTCTAAAATCTGCTCTCTGTAACAGGTTTACTGCAACCCAGTCTCCAAACTCTGCTCTTTGTA